>NW_004955458.1:13933785-13975038 GCF_000276665.1 Chinchilla lanigera
ACTCTTCAGATTTACAAAGGTAAACAATATATGAAATATATAAATATATGAAAATATGTTCAATATCACTTGCCATTTAAGAAATGCAAATTATTTGTTTGTTTGTTTGTTTTGGTTTTGGTTTTTCTCCGGTACCAGGAACCGAACTCACGACCTTGCGCTTGCCAGGCAGGCGCTTTGCCGCTGAGCTAAATCCCCAGCCCCCTAGTGTACAGTTCTGAAAGGGGTTGCAGTCTCCTCATGCATAGTTACTGTAGCTTAGAGTTCACTGCGTGTGAAGAAATCTTTAGGTCAAACTTGAAATGTATGAAGGCAGCTTTAGGCCAAACTAAAGTCAGTTTAATAGCTGATAATACTGAAGTTTATGACTTTAGGCTTCATTAAAAAATAGGAATTATTTACCAATTACCACTGATCAGCTTTAGAGAACAAAGAAGTCTTAGCTCTGGAAGATACCATAGACATCATCCTTACCAGTGCTTCCTTCGCCAGCCAATCCCCAGAAATAGCTTTAGTGCTTTATAAATAGGTTTCCTGGTTCTTGCTCGTGTGATTCTGATTCACTAAGAGTGAAATCTGCACTTAAAAATTGTCCTTATTGATTATCAACCAGATTTGGGGATCTCTGGCCTACGTATACTCTAGACTCTATTTAGTAAAGAAATCTTATTTCAAGGTATTTTAGTGAAAGACATCTGTAACATGGATTATTCTTAGCAGTTTTTTTTAGTCTAAGAATTACAAACTTTTTAATGACATGAAATACAATTTTCCCTGCAAGTGAAACAGATAAGGCACGTTTCCCCTTGTGCTTATTATAATGCCTATCTTTCCTAATTTCTATAGAGACCTTTCAGTACCTTTACACATTTCCAGTTTTGGAACTACAGTCAAAAGCTTCGATCACATACATGCATTATTTGAATTCAATTATATATACCTGAACAAAAATATTTTCGTTTACCATGTGCTAGAAATTTTGTCATCCACTGCCCAGATTTCTTCTTCAAGGACTGAGACCCTTCCAGCAGCAACTGCAGTTATATTGGCTATGAACCTGTTTGGGGAATGTGCTGGATTATGTTCTCCAGAGAAGCTTAAAAATGTATCTCATATGGAGCATGCATAGGTTTAGTGCCAGAAAAGAAATAACATCAGACAACAACAGAGGGGCAAAGTCAGAGACAGGAGCTAAGAAGAGAGGTTATTGGAACTACCGGAGTTACTAGAACAGACTGGGAAATACAAATATGAACCACACACAGGCAGGGTGAGCCACTAATGGGTAGAGAAGAGTGTAGGTTTCCCAGGGTCCCTCTCCCTGAGGCTGTGTGAGGTGGTGGGCAGGTTGGCCTGCTTAAAAGCCAAGGCTGGATAGCTGAAAAAATGCTGGCATGAACCAAGTTGGAGCTTACCATTTGGAGCTTTGTTTATGTGCATACTTAAATGATTTCCTGCATCTCTTCCCTCTTTCCAAACCCATTTGCTATTCACTAACTCACATCTTCTGTTATACTTCCCTGTGACTTTTCTAGTTTCTTTCCTTCAGTGTTTTCAATACAGCATGTTAATCAGTCCTGCTGTGCTCCATGTAATGATACATGCGTTTGTAGTGGAAGGACTTAGTGATGCTAATTCACTTGATTGTTAGTTTTCTTTCTCCTCCAGGAAGTACAGAGCTACAGATGAGGAGGAGATGTACAAATAAGGCGAGAATGAGCGTGGGCTGTAATTCAGACCTTTGCCACCAGCAGCTCAGTGCAGTCCTGCAGTGAATTTTGAGCATGTGTCTTTAGGGTTACTGAGTAGTAAGCTGGAACAGATTTTGGGGGAAAATGATGAAAAATGTAAAGAATTGAAAAACAGGACCCTTCTCTATGGAACTGGACAGCTGATTTAAAAGGAGAAAAGCCTGGTAGGAGGGGTGAAGTCAACTGGAAGCATAATCTGAGGAAATATAATGTTGGGAGTAGTCTTTGCAAAGACAAGACACATCTTCCTGGAGCATCATTTTATTAACATATTGGGGGGGGAAGAGATTGTTTTTATATGAATAAGTTATAGATACATCACAGAGCAGAGTGCAAAATTCTCATACATTGTTAAGATAAAATATAAGATTAAAAGAAATTGCAACCTTTGTCAGAGCTCCTATGATTTAGCATTCTGAGTTCTGGATATATTGACTTCGTTTCCTTCTTTCCTTCCTCCCTCCCCCTCTTTCCCTGCCTTCCTTCTTTCATTCCTTCCTTCCTTCCTTCTTTCATTCATTCCTTCCTTCTTTCCTTTCTTCCTTCCTTCTTCCTTTTTTCTTTCTTTCATTCTTTCTCTCTTTGGTATTGGGATTAAACCTAGAGCCTTTGCGCTGAGTTATATTCCCAGCCCCCTTTTAAAAAACTTTTGACAAGGTCTAGGTCTCTAAATTGCCCAGGCTAGCCTCAAACTTATGATCTTTCTGCTCTGGCCTCCCAGAATGCTGGAATTACAGGCATTTTCTACCACTCATTTAATTTCTTCAGTGATCAGGAGGCATTTGAGTTTTTATTTACAACAGGGAGGATGGCAATCAACTTTCTTTCAGCCCAACATAATTAGGATCATAGTTTGCACAGAGTTTTTTAAATTAGATGTAAAGAAGTACTTTTACTGAAGGCTATCATATGTAAATTAGACTATCAAAACTGAAAAACCTTTAGGAGCATGTCTTACCTTAGAGAAAAACTAACATGAAATGCAACTGGTAAGTTGTCCTCTAGCACGGCTGGCTGGGCTTCTCTGAGGTAGAATTGTGGTAGCTGGATGCTTCTTTCTTTTGATGAGCTTTTCTTTCTTGAAGTGGGACCATGGCTAACAGACCTCTTGCGAAAGATCTCAGAGGAAAAGACTGAGATAGATTTGTCCAGAATGTTGTTATGTTTAAACCCATCTGGCCACAAATTAGCAAATTACCAAACTGGGACTCCTCAGAATTTCTGTACAGAAAAATTAAGCATTTTTAATTATAATAGAGATATAATACAGGTAAGTGAAAGGTAAATGTCATTCTCTTTCTTGGCCTCATTTTCTAGAAATAACTACAGATCATACTTTTAACACACCCTTCTGTAAATTCTCTCTGCAATACTGTACTAGGACCCACCTACACATACATACATTTGATCAAATTTTCTATCTTCTATCTATCTTCATCATCATCATCATTATCTATCTATCTATTGTCATCGTCTATCATCTATCTATCTATCTATCTTCATCATCATCATCATCATTATCTATCTATCTATCTATCGTCATCATCTATCATCTATCTATCGTCATCATCTCTCATCTATCTATCTACTTACCGATCATATATCTCTTGCTTTTTTCATTTAAAATTTACAGGAAATTTACCATACAATTTTCTACTTGGTGCTTACAGCAACAGGCAGCTGCAAATGAACATTTGCCTTGTCATTTGCACTGGCGTGGGGTTGTACACTTGTAACACATGCTTGCAAGATATTTCAGTGGGATGTAGATGCAGCAAATTGTTTGTAACTATTCACTCCGACTTCTTTCTGATGAAGATAA
The DNA here is from genome assembly GCF_000276665.1 of Chinchilla lanigera. Taxonomy (NCBI): domain Eukaryota; kingdom Metazoa; phylum Chordata; class Mammalia; order Rodentia; family Chinchillidae; genus Chinchilla; species Chinchilla lanigera. The sequence goes on from NW_004955458.1 coordinate 13,937,359, forward strand.
TTCTGACTTTGTTCAGGATAGCAAAGTCCTCCACCAAACCTATCTGTGCCCCCAGGCTCAGGTAGGGGTGGCATGTTGTGCAGCTTGAGCTTAATGGAATTACAATATGCCGTTGTCTGGGCACACCATAGTTTATTCTACGAATCAGAAGAGGCTGGCTAAGTTTGGACATGGAGGTTGTTTTCAGTTGTTGCTATTACAGTCAGTCTGCAACCACTCCCCGTTCTGTTTCTTTCCTTAGACAAGAAAATCAAGTTTATGTGGTAGAATTTTAAACAGACGTCAGTGAGTAAATGGAGGTGTTTTGGGGGTGGAGAGCAGACATAGTTTTGGCTGGCGTATTCTGCAGACCCTGACATGTTATTAATAATAAAGCCTGAGTCAGCAGTACATTGTGTATTGACAGTGCAGGGCTTACAATTTGTCACAGCTCCACTTTTCTATGACATTTCTTTGGCAATTTCCTTGCCTGTCCACTTCCAACACCTGTGGCCAGAGGTCAGAGTCTGCGGCAATCTGGATGTCATTGGCATTTGTATTCTGCCTGGGTCGACTTTTTTACTTCATTGTGACTGTATTAAGGGAGAAGAGTGAGTGAAGTCAGTCCCTCTCATGGGGAGCAAGTTCATCCAGGCTAAAGGCAAATTTATTCTGTTGCATCTTGCTATCCAAGGTGGGAGAAATTGAGGTCACACATCCAAGGCAAACAAAATGGAATTCGAAAATATTTCTAAGAAATTCCACTTTGTTGAAAATATGATTCACATAGGTATGGTTTAGAGGGATAATCAACAGATGCGACAGTCAGAAAATGTGTGTATTACTTATCAGAATGGACACTACCTCGAGCAACCGGCATGGCTATACTTCCATGCACAAACTGACTACCAGTGGAGTTCAGGGAAATGGGATTCTTTTTATCCCCAGGTACTAAATTAAAAGCCAGCTGGGCTCATTCTAATGGGTTCTTATCTCTCCCAACCAGTTGGTGAGAACCAATCTTCCTAAATACCGCCCCCCTTTTAACAGATCCCTCAGATTATATCATAAATGATTATCTATTTCTTAAAGGCCAGAATTGTGAACTTGTATGAGTTGCAAGTGTCAGAGTCCAATTCAGACTATTATTATAAAAGGGGAGGTTTTTTTGTTTAGAAGATTGGAGAGCCTAGGATGGATGACTTCAGGCACATTTACACCTAGGTGTGATGGTATTATTAAGACTTGAATAATTAGCGCTGTCCATTTTTATTTGTTAGCTTCATTCTCTTCATTGGCGGCTGTCTTTTTCTAAATTGTTGGACAAGCCAGTGTTGTGGACACACAGCCTCTGCACTCAAACAGTCAATTGATCTTGCCACTGGAAAGGGCCCTAAATATAAACGTGAGAGCAAGCTAAGCCCAGACTGTCTGAGCTGGACTCTGATCAACAGAACCTCCAACCTGATTTCTAAACAATATCTCCTGGTCATGTTTGAGTGTTGGAGCTGTTTGTTATGCAGCATTAGTATGGCAATAGATAACAAATACGTATGACTATTTCTAATCTCCAAATTCTCTACCATACTTTGTGAGATGTGAAGGAGCATGGAATGTGTAGTATTTATCTCTGTACATTCCAGTTGTTCTTAAAATAATACTTTGCACTTAGAACTGGGCCAAAAAATATTTTTTGATGGGGCTCCAGCTATTTCCTAGTTACTTTACTTTTTGCCTCCCAGAAATGTGTAAAGTGACTTCAGTGAAGTCACTTAAAGGACTTTAATGACTTCCACCCATTTTGTTTAACTGCTAACTCCATGTCTCCATTGAGATTGGTTTGGAATTGCTCACCAGTGGCCTCTGTGCTGATGATTATTGATATGTTTTTTTCTGGTGCAGAAAGAAATAAAACAAAATAAAAATGTCTTTATTGGAGGCACAGAGAAGACCACAGTGGAAAGAAGGGATGTGGAGATTCTGGGGGTCTGACCTGGGGACAAAGGCTAAATAGGGCCAGCTAGAGACAGGGTTTAGGGGGTGGACCGCCTGACGTGGTAGGCTGGGATTGGGCAGGAGCATGGGAAAAGAAAGCAGGATACAGGATATTACTAAAAGGGAAGTAGGAAGTTGTAATTTGACTCTGAAGAAGAAGAGTGGGGCTTAGCACATGGCCTCCAGTGGCCAGCGCCATAATGGCTTGGTGCCATTGTAACTCAGCAGGAATCTTAGTGCAGCGAGAAACCCATCCTTCCTGTCTTTTGGTTATAGGGGGGCAACGACCCAGCTTAAACTGCTTCCTGCTGAATGGGGTGTCACTGTGATAGGGGGTGAGGGAACGATGGGTGTTGCTCATGTGAAAGCTAGTGTTAGGGACATCTGCTAGAGCAACAAGTTTGTTGGCCATGACTGTGCAAAGCCTGGATTGAATAAAACTAGACAAAAGTTTAAAGATGCAGAGCCCTATAAGCAAACAGGCTATTATCATGATTACAGGGCCCAGAAGAGGAAGCAAGAAGTGTGTCAATGACTCAAATGCGTCATCCCACCAGGACCATAGTGTAGGGGAGGAGTACTGGTTTTTTAGTTCCTGGCATTTATGCTCAAGCCAGGTGGGAAGACTTTTTACCCTGTCCATAACAATCCCACATTCATTTATATAGTAGCAACATTCTTCTCCTAGCATAGCACAAAAGCCTCCCCTTTCAGTTGTTAGGACGTCAAGGGCATGGCTGTTTTGGAGAGTAACTGCTGCAAGGCTATTAATTCAGTTTTGAAGGATGGCCTGTTTTATTAATTTACTCTTTATTTAGGAGAGAGACCAGCTATGGTGTCATTTAAGGCCTGCTGAACATAGTTAGTGAAGGCCTTGATATGTATAATATAACACTCTCTTTAGACAAGATCTGGTGGTTTTCAGTAACAGGAATCTAGCATATTTATTGTTGTTTTATTTGTATGGTTACTTGGAGTTTTGTAGTCTCTAGGCAAGAATAAATCAATTTTTTTGGAGAAATTACTAATATTATGGCATTGCTTCATACATCTGGTATACTTTTCTGTTGGATGTTTAAGATCAAGTTAAAGCGAGACCTGTATTAATTAAAATTCACTTCTTGCTATCTATCAAGGTCAGTTAAGTCTCCTCAGGATTTACCTTGGAACCATGTACAGCACTTCTTAGTCCTACTGTCCGTGTCAGCCGTCTGGATGAGTCACGGCCATTGCTTGACCAAGTTGCTCTCTTTGAAAGCTTGGGAGACTTTTCTCTCCTGGAGACTCTCCTTAGGCACACTGTACACCATAGAATCATTTTCCTCTGTGGTCTTATAATCTCCTTGATCAGAATATCAGGGAATCAACTGAGTTAATTATCTGATGCTGCAGCAGAGGTTCTCTTATGTCCTTAGTCTTTATTGACCTCAGAGGCCAAGAGCCAAATATTAGCTATCCTCTTAGCCCATCTGTCTTTCTAAGTTGGTCTCCAAACATCAGTTGTTGAACATCCAGAATGACATTATATTGTAATGGGAGCAGTTAACTTAATTATCAAAATTTTGCCTGAATATTAAGCACCTTGAAATACAAACTGTTACTTCTTACCAACCATGGATGTTCTAGTAGTTGCATCCATGTGGAATGTTGACAGACAATAGTTATGTAGTTTTACAAAGAAAATTTGAAGTAAAAAATCATACACAGTATTGTAACATAACTGACATGATGACATTTTTGTAGCACAATAGAATAGCCCTTTTAGTCATTATCCCTACCTAATACATAAAGAGCTTTTACTTAACTTGTCCTTAAACAGAGTGTCATTGAAGAAATTTGTAACATTGTCTGGGCTGTTTAATGTCTAAGCATCTCTAAATGTAGTGGCATATACATAGCATATACATCACATAAGTTTTTGTTAAAAAGTTAACATTTAAATGATGACCTCATGTTGGCCTGATGCGAACCCCTTAATAGAAGTATGTGGAGCACAACAGAAAGGAAGATGTCTGAATCTCAAAGAAAATGTCTATCACTTTTATAAACAATCCCATTTTTACATTTTAGAATATCGTATATTTGGAGGGCATGAATACATTTAATACATCATGAAATTGATAATAATGAATTATTATTTTGTTTTTTAATCTAGTTTTGTACCAATAACATCTTTTAATCAAAAAACCTTATTGTCTTATTTTTGAAAGCTTAACCTTCTGACAAAGGCCAGTGTAAACATATCGCAATAATATATTTTAAACAATATATATTGGGGTATCTCCCATAAGACTATGGAGATTGTTGGGGCTTCCTATTAATGAACAAGGATGGAAAAATGTTTCCAGGCAGCCACTTCCTTATTCATCATTTGGAGTCCTGTCCAACAGCTTTTCCCTACCATAAGGGATTTTTATTTAATTATCTTAACAATTTTTTTCTGTCCTATGAACATATAACATTTATAAAACCAATTTTGACATCATTTTGACCAGCTGGCAACCTTGGTGGAAGCATATCCTTAATTTAGATAACATTTATCTATACGTCAACTTAAATTACAGGTAATTGTTTCAAAAATCAAAAAATACAAAAAGAAAAATGTGTTGAGCTCAAATAAAATAGCTGCTTACAGATTGGACAGGGAGACAAACAAACAAAAACACATACACAAGACAATTTGCTTATAAAATCAGAATACACTCAAATATATTTTGGGTCAAATTGAATTATAATAATTTTTATGATTTTTCTAAGTTTGTAATTATAAAACTAGTCAGAACTCTTTTATTTTTATTTTTGTATGTCATTTAGCAGAGATCTCTTATAAGAAGAATTTGGAAAAAATTAAAACTTTTTATCTATAACTAATATATTTTTAGTCCTTTATTTTGTCTTAAGAATACCAGCAACTTTTGCATCCTTTTTTGTGTCCCAGGACACTTACAACATTGTGACCTTGAGAGGTAATGTACAGGGTGAAGGATTGAGTGCAGTTAGGGAGAGTGAAGTTTAGGGCCCTTAGAAGAGCAGCTTTTAGCTTATGAAAGGAAGAGTGTATAGGTGTGATGGGGTCCAAGGGCTCTGATAAGGAGTACTTAGAATCTTTGTAGAGAGATTGAGCAAAGTTAGGAATCCAGAGATGAAAGAAGTTGGCTAGCCCAAGAAAAGATAGGACTTGTTGCTTGGTTGTGGGTACTTGGACACTGCTGAGGACTGCCTTGTGATCAGTGGTGATGGAGCGAGTGGTGGGAGTGTGAGCCCCAGATATTTGACCTTTGGGGAGACTATTTGAGCTTTGGCAGGAGAGACCCAGTACCCACGGCTGGAGAGGAAATTGAGGAGAGTGGCTGCATGGCATATAGCTAGACTGTGAGAGGGAGAACATAAAAAGAGGTTGTCTGTGTACTGAAGAAGGGTGCTGGGTTTGAGGTTGAGAGCTGCGAGGTCAGCAGTGAGGGCTTGGCTAAGGAAGTGAGGTCTATCTCCGAATCCTTGAGGCAGGAGTGTCCGTGTGTGTTGCAGGGACCTGAGAGTGTCTGGATCAGTCCATGTGAAAGCAAAACTATCTTGGCTGTCAAGGTGTAAAGAGATAGTGAAGAAGGCATCTTTGAGATACAAGACTGTGAAGTGGGTAGTGGAGGGCAAATATGAGAGAGCGTAGTGTAAGGGTTTGGCACCCCTGGGGTGGATTGGGGTAACAGAGTTGTTGATTACCCTAAGGTCTTGTACTAGGTGATAGGTACCATTAGGCTTGAGTACCAGGAGAATGGGAATGTTGTAGGGCAAGTGGGTAGCACTGAAATAACCATTGTCTAAAAGGTGCTTTATTATGGATTTGAGACCCTGCTGATGTTTGGAAGCTATGGGGTATTGGGGAACGCAAGCCTGAAGGATCTTTGAGGCATATGAATATAGGTGAAGCATGAGTAGCCTGAGTAGGGTTAGCAGTGTCTCAGACTATGAGGTCAATAAGGGAAGGAAGAAGCAGAGAGAATGGGCTGGCAGCATGCTGCAATGGGATTTAGAGGACAAAAGCCGTGGAGAGGGAGAAAGTAAAGAAGTTAAGCCCTTGGAGGAGATCCCTGCCTAGAAGGGGTGTGGGACACATTGGTATTACTAGAAAACTATGAGTGAAAAAAAAGAGTTTGGAACTGCAGTGGACAGGTACTGTTTGCGGGGGCTGTGTAGGTTGGCCATCCACTCCCACTACAGAGACTGTGAATCTCATGAGGCAGCCTGAAAACTCCGGAAGAACACTATATGTGGCCTGTGTCTACAAGAAAAGACAGTGTATTACCTGAGCTGCCCAGTGAGACTTGGGGCTCCAGGAAGGACACCTTAATGGGGGACAGGGACCCCACGCCCTGTCAATCCTCTTCAGCAGCAAGACCAAGCAGATCAGCCAACAGTGAATCCAGTGGCCGTGAGATCTCCTGTGAGGGCAAGGATTTGGTGGATGGCTAACCTGCTCCCTGGCGGCTGGACAGTTGCACTTCCAATGGCCCTTGAGTTTGCAGAGTGGGCAGGGCCCCAGTGGAGTTCGTGGGCTGGGGCAGTCTCACGCCCAGTGTCCTTCTTTGCCACAAGCTCCGGGAGGGGCTCAGGTGGCTCCACCTTGTTTGGGTTTACCTGTCTTAGGAGCTCTGAGTGCCACTGCTGAAAGATCAGTTTTATATTTAGCAAGGTTTTGTGTGTGTGTCTCTTGTTCTTCCTTTTGTTTTTGTTCCCTATTGTTGAAGACACATAAGGCCATGTTAGAGAGATCTCCCTGTGGGGCTCGAGGGCAAGTTCAGTCTTTTGTAATTTTGATGAATGTCAGGAGCAGAAATAAAAAGGAATTAGTAACAAGTGTTCCTTCAGGAGAGTCTGGGTCTACATTAGTAGAAACACAGCTGGATTTTTATTAGCCTCTTTGACTCATTTTAAAAGCTTGTTGTAATTATTGTGCTTATGGGCTATTTTGTTAAGGCCCCCAATTGAACATTCAATCATCTTATGTACTTTACCAGACCCATCTCCACTTTGATAATCCCTGTTGGTAGATAGCTCCTGTTCTGCCACTGTAACAGGCTCAGAGTCATTTTCAGCAGTATTTACTCAATGTCTACTACCAGCTTCCTCTGGAGCCATCTGCCATAACCGAGCTCTTTGTTGAGAGGTGAGAGTGGTATTTAGAATCATGTAAATATCCTTAAATGTAAATCATAACAATTTTCTATAAATTTAAACTCTCTAATATAACTTTGCAGGTCAGTGGAGAAGGAACCTAACTTGTGGTTAATTTGGAACAGGTCAGCGAGGGAAAAACGAACATAGATACAAGCTAGTCCCTCAGGGCCAGCCTATTCCCAAAGGCGGCATATAAGTTGAGGTTCAGATGAACTAGGAGATAGTAAAGAGTGAGTGGAGTCAGGAGGGGGCAGCAGCGATCGGGTGGAGTCAGAGCAAGATGGTGGAGAGTGGTCACGTGACCTGCAGCAAGATGGCTGCTAATGACCATGTGAGTTACAGCTAGATGGCCACTGGTGTCCATGTGGCCAGTGGTCACCATCTTGTGACTTTTCACCATGTGGCGTTTTGGATCAGGTGTGGTGGGCTGGAGGAGAGGAAGGCAACGAGGAAGAGGAAGAAGAGGGAGATGAAGAGGAGGTGTGAGATGAAATAGACATTGTATCTCAAGAAGATGGGGATCGATCAGCCAATCATGGAGGAGGAGAATGAGACCAAATATGGGACCGAGCACATGGGGCTGAGGGCAGGTATGATGGCAGAGGGGTGGAGGGAGGCGGAGTAGTGTCAGAGGATGGTGTCTGGAAAGTGGGGGCTAGGCACACAGCAGGTTTGGGAGATTGAGAAGGCTCAGAAGTGGGCAAAGGAGGGTAGAGAGAAGGAGACTGGGCTGCTGGCTGAGATGGCTGGGGTGAGGGGGGTTGGTCATCTGGTTGATTAGGATCAGGCTGAGAGGAAGAGGGTAAAGAGTCAGCTTGTGGAGACTGAGGATAGGATGGAGGGGGAGCAAAAGCAGGAAGAAAGTTGTCAAGAGGGTCAGGAGAAGCTTTAGATAGGTGTTCTGGTGGCATAGAGCGGGCCAAGCATATTTGGGCTGTCCCACATGCCTGAAGAAGAGAAGGATGCACCCTGAGCCCAATAAAGGCATGAACATACAGCAATTCCTTCCATTTGCTGTTGTGGTAACAAAAACTGTCTAGGTCCCTAAAAATATTAATGCCAAAGGTACCATCCTCAGGCCATTGGCAATAAAAGATTAACTGTTTTGGTTTGACATTGTCTCTGACTCCCAAGGCATTTAAATTAGACAGAAGACAACCAAGTGGAGAGTGCTTTGGAGGGTGGGAATTAGGTTCCCCATTCTGTAGCAAAATTAAAGGCAAGCTGGAGGCTTAATCAGCCAGTCTCAAAACCCGAGAGGGCTGTCACCCTTCCCAGGATGTGAGAGAGGAGAAAATGCCCAAATCTACCCTCCCAGTGGTCACTGAGAAGGCAGAAGGATGTCCTGAAGGACGTGAAGGACACAGAAGTCCTGAAGGGAGTTCTGACATAGGCCTACAGTTTTTGAAAAGGAGCAAAAATGAAACAGGAACTCCTGGAATGGAAGGAGGCTCACCTGCAGGAATTGGAGTGGGCCGGTGTTGGATGAAGGCTGGCAACAGCAAATATGCAGACAAAGGAAAAGGGCTTGTTGGCGGGAGGAGGCCCAAGCCAAGAGGGGGAAAGCCCTCTCCCTTAGTAGGCCTCATGGCCTGCACCCTCCAAGTCATGGCACCAATATGATAGGTTTTTCCAGTGCAGAAAGAAATAAAACAAAATAAAAATGCCTTTACTGCAGGCACAGAAAAGACCACAGTAGAAAGGAGGGACATGGAGCTTCTGGGGGCCTGGCCTGGGGACAAAGGCTAAATAGGGCCAGGCTGGGGGTGGGGTTTAGGGGCTGGACCACCCGATGTGGCAGACCAGGATTGGGCAGGAGCATGGAAAAAGAAAACAGGACACGGGATATTACAAAAAGGGAAGTAAGAAGTCATAATTAGACTCTGAAGAAGAAGGGTGGGGCTCAGCACATGGCCTCCAGCGGCCAGCGCCATAATGGCTCAGCTCCATGGTGACTCAGCAGGAATCTTAGTGAGGTGGGGAACCCACCAATTATAAGAGCCAAACCTTCTTCCTTCCTGCACCTGATAACTGCACAGGGGTAGAAGCAGTTGCCTACCCTCCTCTTCATAGAATACTTACTTTTTTCTGGCTTTGTGGCACCACACTTGCTTAGTTTTTCTTTTACTTTGCTAGCTGCTTCTTTGTAGACTTCTCTGATGGATCTTTCCTATTCTTCTTCTAAATGATAGAACGTTTCAGGGCTTTTGAGCTTGGATTTTTCTTCACTTTTTTCTGCCTTTTTATCCCTATGTGATCTCCTCTATTCTCATGGCACCAACATGTCTATTTTGATAACCCTCAAATACTTTTTTTCCATCATTGGCTTCCCCAGTTTATCCACCTGCCTGGCATCTCTACTGGGTGTGTTATTAGGGACCCTTTCCATAGAGCCAGTGGTTGGGCCCCCTGCAGTGAGCCCCAATCTCCCGCCAAGTTATGGTGCATGGTGGGAAGAAAGAGAAGGAGATGAGATAGGGGTGCGGCGGGGGTCTGGGATGACCAGTTGTTCTTGGGCAACAAAAGGCCACAAGGCAGCCAGAGCCTTGGTATTTATTGATTACATGAGTCAAGGACAATGAGTGAAGTGCAGTGAGGGTTTCTGGGAACAGTAATGGTGACTATGACGGGCTAGGCAGATCAGAGCATTCTTTCAAGGACAAGGACAAGGACAAGACAGGGGCTAGTGAGGAATCCATAGTTTCCCCAGGTGTCTCCAGCGGGTCTTATCTTGCCCTGTGAGCCCCACAGCAGCCGTTAGCCCTAAGGCTTGAGCTGTGACCCGAGCAGAGCAGGGAGTTTCCGCATTCCCATTCGGCTCAAGGGCAGGACAAGAACATGCACGGACGCCCTCTAGGCTCAGTTTATAATCTGTGGTCTCCAGCATTTCCTCCTTTCTGTTTATTTGACTGCAGAAGTCAAATCAGAGTGAGCTGTGGCTGCAGAGCCTCTAAGTCCTGGCAGGTTTGAGTTCCTGTGGCAGACTAGGAATACAACCAGAAGACGTAAACCAATCACAATGAGTATAGCGACGTAAAGCCACAAGTGAGCCCCAAGATATTTAAAAGGATTCATGCTCCCTGCTGAGGGTATCAGAAAATTTATCCCAAGCCTGTATTCATCAAAATTTTGAGTTTGTTGAGACATAGACGGTATTTCTTTTTGTAAAGCATCTGGGTCCTGAGTTATATTTTGATGCGTACATCCTGGGACCCTTAAACTTTAATCAGTAACTTCTACTTGAACGCAATGGGACATTTTGTACATGTAAAGGAAGTTTCATTCCAGACTACAGTTCCATAAAGGAAAACATAGGGATTGTAAATGCATATTGTAGTTCTTTGGCTAACACGGTTTAGCCACCGTAGTAACAGTGCCCTTAGTGGGGTACAATTATGACCCATCCATATTTCCCCCACAATGCAGGGTAGGGCAAGTTTCCAAACAGCAGTTTGTGTAGGCCCTGGTTTGCCTTTAAGCAAAGCCCGTGGCGTTGGTGTGTGAAATCCTGCCTCTCCCAGGTAAGTTCTCTTTCAGGAAGGGTCTGTGTGGCTGACATGTTAACCCATTTCCAAAATCCCTCATGTCAACTAGAAGCATTGTTAGCTCTTCCTCATAGGATCCCCTAGGTCCCCAATCAATAAAATTATATTGGCCCATAGGCATTTTCATCCCTTCTTTCCCTTGCAAGGATCCTAAGGAGGAGGGGAACTTTTGTATAATTACTCGAATAAGGGACGTTAAGGGCAAAGGAATCGATCACTTCATCCATTATGCAGATTGGACCAAGGGTCAAATAGGCATGTGTAGTGGCACATTCTGTAATCCCAGCATTCAGGAGGCTGAGGCTGGAGGATCACTGTGAGTTCAAGGCCAGCCTGGGCTACATAGTGAGATCCTGTCTCAGAAAAATAAAAGATTAATTAATCATGATTATGTAGCCAATTTTGGGCACCAACAGGAAGATAATAATTGGACTGTAGTGTCCTATATTCTACACACAGTGGGGGGGGTGTGGCTTGAGAGGTATAATTCATGACACCGTGGCCTGCATCTCCAGTAATGATGAAGGATCAGGTACCCAGTCACCCTGAATATGATACCTGTTGATTTATGATACATTTCAGGAGGAGAGTCAGCCCAGTTAATGAGTGTGAACAGAGCTGGATTAGGCACATATGCATGATTCTCTCATCCTGTCACAGGGGTTATACCCACAGTGCAGGCTACGAGAACTGCCATGAGAACCATCATAGTCGTGAACATAATTTCAGGGCTATGTGGAAGGCCCTGTTGTGTCACCAAACCCTAGCTTCTTACGTAGTCTTCTCCAGTTGTCTCATTATTGGGCTCACATCTGGAGCACTTGGCAGTCGGAGTGGAATTGGAGCCTCCTCCAGTGCGACCCAGGGTCCCGGGCATCAGGACGGCAGCCATAATGTCTCTCCATTATCTACGGAAACATAAGCATGCCCTCACCCCAGGTTATCAGCATCTTGAGCCCATTCCCTTGGCCTGCCTGAAGGTCACACCGCAGGACTCGGGCTCTCCAGTCTCAGCTAAAGGGGAAGAGCAGTGTTGCCAGTGGAGCATGGTGGGAGATGAGGAAACCGGAGCTGGAGTCAAGAAATTTAAAACAAAAACTGCTAAATCTAGTTGCATCTGTGGTGACATCTGGGTTGTCTGGATTCCCCCTCTTTATTCATTATTTTAAGGTTAAATGAAATCTTTTAATAACTGTTTGCTCCTGAGGATTATAAGGAATTTTGCTTATATGCTTAATTCCCCAATGCTGAAGAAATTGTTGAGTGGATCTGCTAATACAAGTTTTATACTTTTAGGCGAAGACTGATAAACAGTGTTGTACATGATGGTCCTCTGCATCCTTTGTAACTTGAGAAACAGTATTGTAGTGGGAGCAATGAATTTAACTACTATAATTTTATCTGGATATCAAGCACTTTGAAATATAAAGTATAGCCAGAAGACTGTTATTTCTTACTGATTGAGATCGTTTTGGTAGCTGAATCTCTGTAGAATGTTAACAGACAGCAGTTATAAATTATAAAGAAAGTAACTCTGTATTGCTTGTATTGTTTTTATGCTATTTTGTCAATGGATGTCGGTTTGTTAATGTTTTCCTTCTTTTATTTTTAAAATAAATTTAAAAATTTATAAGGATAGCTTGAGATAAAAATTATACATAATATTTTAGCATGACAATCATGCTGAAATGACTTTGTAACACACTTAAATCTCCATTGGGCATAGAATAGCATTTTTAGTCAATCATCCCTATCTAGTACATAATACGCGCTCACCTAATTTGTTGTCCTTTAATGGGGTGTCTGTCATTGAAGAAATTTGTGACATTGTCTGGACTGTTTAATGCGTAAGCATCTCTAAGTGTACTATCACATGTATAATAAAAACATCACAGAATCCTTTTTGAAAAAATATTTTTGACAGCTGGTCTCATGTTTGTTTGATATATACCTCTTATTACAAGTAGCTGGAGCACAAGAGCAATGCAGATACCTGAATCTGAAAGAAAAAGTTTATCACTATAAACAATCCCAGTTTTACATTTTGGAAAACCTGTACATCTGGATGGCAGGAGTACATTTAATGTATCATGAGATCAGCAATAATGAACTGTCATAGCCATATGAAAATCTTTGTCTCTCAATTTAATTTTGTACCAAGAGCATCTTTTAATGAGGCTTTATTTTATCTATAGAAAACTTAACCTTTTGTTAATGACCGATGTAAACATAGCCATTTTACACAGACAACAAAATATATTACATTTCTAAGACCAATTTTAATATCATTTGATCGGCTGGCAACTGGGATGGAAGTCTGTTTTTAATTTTGATGAAATTTATCTATAAGTCGACTTAAGATATAGACGAGTATTTCAATATTATAAAAGGCAAAAAGAAAATTTGCTTAGTTCAAACAAAACAGCTGTAAATATGTTATAACACATATAAAACTATTTACCTATAAAACCAGAGTGCATTTGCATGTATTTGGCCAAGTTGATTATAATAGCTCTTTCATAGCTTTTTAAGTTTGAAAGTATAAATCGACAAGTCAGAACTTTTGTAGGTCAATTAACAGAGGTCTCCTGTCATAAGGATCAGAAGGAGTAAAACCTTTTACATCTGTGAAAGTGGACAGTTTGTAAGACAGGCCTTAGGGCAAGATTGGGTATTTTATCCAGTCACCCAGGTAAATTTTCTTTGTAGCAGTGCTGGCGAGGCTCTACTTACATCTGTTCTGAAAATCTGTATCCCTGGATATCTGTGATACACTTCAGGAACTCACTGATTAGACTCTGTACCCACTGTCTCTCATTAAAAGTTAGTGATTTAAGCATAACATTGCATCTCTCTAACAAGCACAGCAAAACTGAAGCCAGCTTTTTAGCGTTAGGTTTTTTTGCAATTAGGTTTGTTATATTTGTCAACAAGTATTTTTTTCTTAAGAGTTTTGACATCTTCATGTCCTCCTTCACTAGCCTCTGGCTCTGTCATCTCTAAACCTTTTATTTTTTTGTATCGGGAATCGAACTCAGGATCTTGAACTTGCCAGGCGCTGACCTGTATCCTTGGCCCTTATTGTATAATTCTTATACAAGTTATCACACATTTACATTCTTTCATAGTGCCGTAACCAGTGCATGTGTGTTGACCTGTGCTAAGACATGGTTCCCTAGCTGTATCCTACTGTGTCTGCACTAGACAAGTGGGGGCACATCTTTAGGGGTCCTTAGACACCCCTGAGCTTTGAAGCAGTCTCAGGGGTTCGCCACAAGAGTCGCTGAACTTGAGTGTTTCTCCCACCTCAGCCTCTCCTGTAGCTGGGCACACAGGCGTGAGCCCCCACGCCCAGTTTGACCGAGGGAGGTAGGGGAGGGTAGGCCGCTGCTCCGTTACATGGCTCTGTTGCTGCCTGCCTTGGCTCCCTTATTCCTTTGCTGGCACAGGTCCTGCACTACCACGGCCTCTGTTGCCACCCCTCCTGAAAATGACCACACTGCCATCTGGGGTGTGACTGAGGGTTTTCTAAAAGCGTCACCTGGCTCTGGGTCTCCTCCAGGAATCGTCAACAGAGTGGGCAGTTATTCTTTCTCTTTATTTCTTTTTTTCTCTCCTTCATCCTGTTTCCAAACAGAAACTCTGGGGGTTACCAGTACTTAACAGATGTGGAATAGATTTTATCAAGCTCTAAGCTGAGACAATCTCAGGAGAAACAGTTTTTGTTCTGCCATGAGCTCTCTATAATTTTTCCACCTTGTCTTAATTTTCAGTATCTAAAGTTCTTGGCCGAGGGAACCAAGGATTGTACTAATTTCCTGGGGTATTTTGATGATACTGCTAGCTGGCACTGTGTACCTTACCTTCTTTAAAAGAGAATTTAGAGGAAGATTTTAAGGAAAGAGATTTTATTAAAAAAAAAGGGAGATTACCCCTTGTTTTAATCCCAGCGAAATTATTGTTCGAGTCAGAAGCACTTATGCCTCCATGCCTGTGTGTCTCCGGGAATCATCACCTGAGATCTGAACACTATCAAAAAATTTCATGTTGTCTCACTGGTGTAAGAACCTGAAAGAGTAAATAAAACCCAAAACATACAATAGATATTATGAAAGGGAAAGAAATTGCTCAAAGGAAGGAACAACTGGGATGAAGGAAAGGAGAAAAAGAAAGGAAGGAAGAAGGAAGGAATATATGCATATGGATAGCTGGGATAACTGTACTGCTGATGGCTAATGGTTCATTGAAAGGAGCATTTAATGCCTAATTTTTTTTCTTTTTGTCCAATTTTGCATGTTTATGTCTGGTAATCTGGACAACTAATTTGAAGACAACAATATGCAATATAACAACCATTGGTGAATTCCTACCATCTTGTCTAGTGAAACTCTGTATCATTTCTAATGTTTTGTTTTTATTTTTCATTCTCTTCAATGGTTTGATCAATCTTGTATTCTTACATCTGATGATCTGAGCAGCTTCACTGAAGATAACAATACATAATATAACAGCCACTGTTAATCCCTATCATTTTGTTCTGAAACCCTGTATCAATTTTATTGTTTTTGCTTTTGTCTATGCTGTTGGTATTTTGCTAGTGTTCTTTTTTTTATTATTCTCTTTAAAATAAAAAGAAATGTCCAGTAAATCCCCCAGGCAGGGGAGAACACCACAGGTTTGGGCCACAAAGGGTGCCAGTTATTAGCAACACTTCGCACAGTGCCAGTTATCGGGGACCCCACTAGTGAGTCCCCAGGCTCCTACCTGGTTTATGGCACATGGTGGGAAAGGAAAGAGAAAGATACAAAAATAGAGGGGTGCACAGCAGGGGTCTGGGATGACCGGTTCCTCTCTAGGAACAAAAGGCCATGAGGCACCCAACTCTTGGGTGTTTCTGGGAACAGTAGTGGTAACTAGGTGGGCTGGGAAGATCAAAGCATTCTTGCAAGGACAAGGACAAGGACAAGACAGGGGGCAATAAGGACACTGTGGTTTTCCCAGGCTCTCATGCCTTCAGCAGGTCTTATTTTGCCCTGTGGGTGCAACAGCAGTAATTAGCCCTCGGGTTTCAGAGAAGTCTGGCCCAAGGGCAGGACGAGAACAAGTGTGGACGTCCCCTAGACTCACTTTATAATTCATAGCCCATCCACATTGCATCAAACCTAACATCCCTGTGATAGTTAATTGTGGTGTCAACTTAAATAAAATGTCCAACCAGTTGGTTAAGCATAATTCTAGGTGTGTCTGCATAATGGACTTTCTAAAGAGGGAAGACCACCCTGAGCGTGGGTGGCATCAAGGGCTAAAAAGGGAAGGAAGGAGATCTTGCTTCTGTTTCTCTGGAGGAGCCCCAGTCTCCACCATCCCCTTTGGACATCAACCTTCAGGATCCCAGCACAGACTGTTCAACCTCCCAGCAGAGACCCTTCAACTCCACTATGTGGACTCACACAGCGCTCTGCAGTGAGGTCTAGGCCTTTGGCTTTCAACTGGGTCCTTCAGATCTCCAGCAGGCAGATGGCCTTTTTGCATTCTACCACCCCTGATTCTGCAGATGGCCACTGTAAGCCCAGCTTGTAGATCCATATCTATCTATCTATCTATCTATCTATCTATCTATCATCATCTATCTTATATTAAATCTCTTCTTCTAGTGAACACCATCTGATATAAGGCCTAAAACAATTCTCGTTCTTTGTCACTTTGCTCCTACTCAGTGGGCTGCACTTTGTCAAGCAGTAGCGTCTCTTACAGTTAGTCAAGACAGAAATTGAGACATCATTATTGTCTCCACCACTGTCCTCACTGCAGTGTCCATCCCTCAGTGCATTCTTCCTCTTCCAGCTTCGCCATAGAAGCCTACTTTTGAGCTTTGTTTCCTATTTTCAGTCTATTTCAAATTCTTCCAATATTTTTCTGTCTTTACTACCATCCTAATCTAAGATATCCCCATCTCGTGCCTGGAGGACTATGGGTTTCTGTATTGATTTTCTATTCTTATCCCCTTTAAAAAATGCATCCTCCCAGAGTAGCCAGAGCACGGTTTTTAACATGTGGGTCAGCTGATGGTTATGTTACTCTCTTGACTTAACTCCTGCTGTAGTTTGGATAGGAAATGTCCCCCAAAAGCCCTTGTATGAAGGTTTGGTCCCCAGCCCATGGTGCTATTGGGAAGGGGAACCCTTCAGAGGTGGGAACTAGATCGGAGGAAGCTAGGCCACTAGGGACACAGCCTTAAATGGGAAACGAGACACTGGCCCCTTAAACTTTTCCTCCTTATAAATTGATTATTTCTGGTATTTTTTCACAGTGACAAAAAGTTGTCTAACACAACCTCCTTCTTCTTTCATTGTCTTCCTGTCAAATTAAGTTTTTCTGTTTCTCTCTCTCTAGGCAGCTGGGGGTGAGACGGTGAACCTATAAACAGCTCATGCTCTACTGCTAAGCCACACCCCATCCCCATCAAATTTAGAATATAATTTCAAGCCTTTACCTTTTCTTGAGAAACATTAATTTTATGTCTCTTATCTCTCATTCTGTGCTTATCACTTATCACCTCACATCACCTAGAAGGCTTCAGAGACAACTAAGCTACTTTTTCTCTGTGACCTTTCTACCACAGGTCCTTTGTGTGGACACCTTCCTCTGCCTGGATGTGCATCTTCTTGATTTTTGCATGACTGTTTCTTATCATCACTATCGACTTTAACTCGCTGTTCCAAAGAAGGCTTTCGGTCAAAAGACTAGTCAATCAAAATGTATTCGGTCACTTCACATCTCTGCATCTCTCTTTTCACCCTCCGATAATGTTCTTATCTGAGGATCTCTGTGTGGCCGATATAAACTGGAGAGCAATACACGCTCTCTTCCTGCTGAATCTTTCTCTTGGACATTGCTTTGTACATAATAGTCTCTCAGTAGTAGCTGCCGAAGGAAAATGAAAAGTTGTGGAATGAATGTTATGGAAGGATGGATACTTACCTCATTTATCTTTCTCCACAAATAGTATTTGCAACTCATGCCTGAAAATAGCACTTTGACAGTCTTCCACATAATATAGCCTTTTAAGGGGAAAAAAAAAAAACCTACCTCAACTGAGTCTTTCTTAATGAGTTGCTGAAAAAAGAAGAAAAGAAAGTGTAGATTTTCATTAACTTCACTGCTGACATTAGATGAATAATTAGCATTGCAGAAATATAAAATTCTCAAAAATAAAAATTATTGGAGTTAGAAGACAACTAAAATTTCTAAACTCATAAATCTCCTCACTTTTTTTCCTTCCCAGCGTAAGTTTAGGAGTAGAGGTGATTGAATTTTAAAAGAAGAAAAATGATACAAAGAAATGTGGAATTCTTTGCATTATACTATTATAGGCAGCTAAATTAGATAGAAATTAATATACTGTCAGAAAGGGACTGGGCTGTCAAGAAGTCAGCAGAGAAAAATAAGGATACTGGAATTGTGGCTGGAGGTGCATCTGAAGAAGGCCAGGCCTCAAGATAAAGATGTAATGACCACACCTACATTCTCCCTAAGGGATAACCAGTAACTTGGAATTGTACTGTAACTGGTATCACCTGGTCCAGTAAAGTCCAGCTAGGCATCAGTTGCTGTGGTGGGTTAACTAATGGTCAGCTGGTAACACCCAGCTGAACTGAATCAGCATGGTGCTGTGTGTGGAAGTCCCACCTGAGGATTGTTGCCAACAGTGGAAAAGGAGAACTGGAGGGAGGATGAGGAGCTGTTGATCCTTCTGCAGAGGTTTGTCATGCTGGTTTTCCTGGTATGAACTCAGCTGTTCTCGGTCCTTGCTGTCTCTGAGGATGGCTGCAGTTATTTTGGTGGATCTCTGGTCCTTACCTTGAGCATCACTTCTTGGCTCCAGTGTAGATCGCTCAGCCTGGTAGCACAGACCCTTCTTCTCACTGGTACAGACTTTCTAGCTTCCACCACTGACCTTTAGGGCCTGCCAGTGCAGATCCTTGACACAACTTGCACGAGACATTGTCATAGGCTCCAGACTTCCAGTTGGACTTATGAAGGATAGTCCTATCGGCTCCTGGTCTTCAGCTGGATACATGCAGGACATTTCCATGAGATATGAGATCTAGGCCTTCAACTGGATTCTTTGGGTCTCTAGTGTGTGGACAGATCTCCTGCACTCTTTTCTATTTGAGTTTGTGGGCCAATATTATAAAATAATCCTATAACTTATGTGTCCTGTATTAAGTTTATTGCTTTGTAAACCCTGATACAACAGTTACCAGAGCATCTGGGCCCATCTCTTCCCCCAAATGCCTTTGTTCTTTCCATATACTCTTCCTACATGACCCACTTTCCTACTGGACCGATATTAGCGAAGCCACTATACATATAAGCATATAGGCTGGGTGTCATTTGACACACTTTGTACCCACATTGTGACTTTGCTGTATAAATTACCCCTGACAAAGGGCCTCAGTGACAACCCACTTCTGGGACCCCTCCTGTCTCTTAGAGATATTCCTATTCCCCAATAAACCTTTCCTGTCCTTGACTTCCTTTGTTCTCTGGAATTCATTCTTTGATTTCAGGGAGCACATATTTGGCGTCTAGCAGGTTGAGAGTTACATTTTTCCCTGCTACCAATACCACACTTGGAACTATACAAATTAGGTGATAGACACATACCCATCCTCGCTAGTGGTGCTACCACACTTTGGGGGACTGAAGTCTCCTTCTAGAAGTGGTTTCTAGGTTCTTTCTTTCCTGAGAAAAGAATTGGTCAAGACAAGTGCAAAGGGTAGCAAGTTTTACATTCATTACAATCAGGAAAAGAAATAGGCTCTGCAGAGTGAATTTGGGCCAACAAAAAGCAGAAAAAGAAGTTCGTGCAGTTCCTGCAGCTTGAGGGTGTGGTGCTGTGAAAGAACCAGTAAAGAGAGCGGGATGGTGACTATCCTCTCTGTGTCCTCCGCTCTTCTCGCTGATGTCAGGTCTGGGACGTCTTATCGAAAGTCCCCGCGCAGGCCTTTGGAAAGTGTTCTGCGCACGTGTTCTGGGATTTTGCAATTAATCTGTCATGCCTACTTCCCCAGCCAGGTCTGCCACACCCTAGACTCCTGCCTCAACCAGAGAATAGGCTAAGAAGAAAATTCCACTGCATTCCAGCAGGATGTCCTTTGTGACTAGTCAAAAGCCAAGCCAAAAAAAAAAAAAAAAAGCCAGACAAATGCCATAATTGAATTGAATATATACTACTTACTAAGCAGAAACGTGTGCACGGTAGTGATCGGAAACAAGAACGTCGGGGAAGCTGCAGCCTTTGGCAAGTGTGGAAGCAGTGTGAGTTAGATCCCCCTATGCTGTAGCAGTCACAGCATAGAATCTCTGAGAGCAAAAGAATTGATGTTGCTTCTTGAAAACTCTGTCATTGCCTAGAAACCAAAACCAAACCAACAAAGCTTTCTTCTGTATTTGAACAAAAGACAGATAAATTCTTATACTGCTGGCTGTGCTGGTCTCAAAACCGAGAACGAATAAGGTCTTCATTTGAGTGCTCAGGGGTGATCCCTGCAAAAGCCTCCTCAGACCCCTTCTTAGCGGAGAGTGAGAGAAATTCCCAGCACAGTCATCCGTAAGCAGGTGGTGGTTCAAGAGCTGCTAATGATCCGACCAGAGCACCTTGTAATTAGGCATTCGCTCTGATCTTCGCACGGCATGCCCAGGCTCTCCAGAGGTCGCAGGCCTGGCTTTGCTCAACTGTGGCAGCAAGGCAGGAGGGCCCTTGGAAACGCGCCCCTCCCTGTGGGAGAACCGAATGCAGTGGATGGGCGTGTGCACTCACTGGAGGAAGGTATAAATTAGTCATGATGTTTGTTGAGGGACAAATGGATCCCCAGTCATCCTCTGTAATTAAATGCCTGTTACGGACTGTTGGAGAAACAGGGAGGTGGATGAGTCATGAGGTGATGCCGCTGAGTGGCCCTCTTACTGAGCTGTTTGACTTAAGTTCGCCAGAGGGTTCCAGTGGATGACACTGTCACTTGTTTTTCCACTACCGCTGGGTTCTTCAGGTAAGAAAAGAAAATTCCGTGTACATCACCAGCATTTTAAAAATGTAAGCGTGACCTAATAAAAATACAGCCTTCTTTTTGTCTTTCTTGGCCGCATGAGTTCTACTGACTCAGGTGACAAACAGCCCAGTCCGATGTCATTTTAGGTTGGAAACAGTCTCAGTTCAGAAATGAAGGGTGTTCAGTCTCGGGTCTCTGCGTTGACGTTAGTGCGCGCTCCTCTCACAGCTCTGTCTCTCGGGCTGGAAGCTTGGCGCAGAGAAAGGGAGCGGGCCGGCTGACTGCTGCTTCTCACTTCCGCTGCCTTTCCTCTTCTCCTACCCCGATCTGCTGACCAAGTTCTCACCTCTCCGTGGTAGGCGTTGAGGGGAGCGGGGAAGAGAGAGGAGCAGAAGGCTCCAGGCTCCAAAAGCTGCTATGCATTCTGAAGGCCTGGTAGGGTGTGGCAGTGAACCTGAGCTACTTGGGCTTTTTCACAGTTGGACTCCGCTTTGCGGGGCCCCTCCGCCTCCTTCTCCTCTTCCTTTTTTGCCCTGGGGGATACATTTAGAGTGGAGGCGGTAATAAAGTACAACCTGCAGGCCACACCCAGCCTGCCACCTGCTTTTGTAAATAAAGTTTGACTGGCGTATAGCTGTATCCATTTGATTATGGCTGGATGAAGTCCGTTGTGTGGCATAACTGAGGAGCTGAGTTGTTGACACGTAGACCACACAACTTGCACGGCTTAAAGTATTCACCACCTGCCTTTCTAGAAGAAAAAAATTGCTGACCTCTCTTTCTGAGTTTGGCTAGTAATTTTCAATTTCTGGAACCAGCAGACGCCTGGCTTTCCCCTCCTGCTTCTTGTTGCCAGTGTGTTTTAGCCTCCGAGGGAGTGCTACATGGCCGACCTGATAATGGCTTTTTCCCACAGCCCACTGTGTCCAAAGGAAGCATTTGTGTTGCCCTTGCGGTAGAAGCGCATATGACCTACACACTGGCTTTTGTTAGGGTCAAAATGGAGCCTTGAGTGTAAGGATGGCAAACAGACAGGCATTTGCGGCTCTATGCCAAGATAAATTTCTTTATGAATCTTTCACCCCTCCTTATCCTTAGCCTGGCTGGGCACCTAGACATTCTACACTGGGCGTTGGTATTTCCTTTGCAAGTCATCTACACACGCAGTGTACCACATTCAGTTTGGCATCTTATGTCTATTCCTGAGTACCTAAGTTCAAGCTGCAAAGCAAATACCCTATAAAATATAATGACCTATGCTCCTGGTGATGTGGTTTAGTGGTGCAATGTCCCACAAAGTTCTCATGCACTCAGAGGTTATAGAGAGTTCTTCCCAGTGTTCATCGAGGCCCAGGTTTATATTTGTAATCCCATGGAAGGTTATTGGAAGTCTAATGAGTTAATTCCAATCTACCACTTTCAGTGCAACCCATGGTGAGAATAAGGACACTAAGGCATATTTGTGGTTATGGGGAGCCAAGGAATCGTAAGTCCAGCCACAATGATGGCCATCTGGAGCAAAGGTCTCAACCCAGGGCCAAACCCAAGTTTTATTCATTCTTGAAGAAGGGAGTGGCTTGAGGATGAGTGACTGTGAGAACCGTGGGAAGTAGGTGAGTGCTGTGAGCTAGCCTCGGTAGGAGGCCTGAAATCCCCTCTGCCAATGCAAAGAGGAGGATCTGCAGAAAGAGCAATCTGCATGACACAACTGAGATAGTGTCTAATGTTTCGGGTAGGTGCTTCAGCTCTGATGTTTAATGTTTGATGCCCCAGGGAGTCACAGCCTCTATCCCAAGGCTTATCCCAGCGGACAACGTGGAGCCTTGGCTTGCACATCCCGCCTCATCCCGCTCACTTGTGGGGCTATAGGGGACGGCGACTCTTAGCCTATCATTTTAAGATAGAAGAATTCTAGTCTCAGTGCAAGCCTCAAAATGTGTCTTGAGAAACATCCCAGAGGGGTTGTAAAGAGTTAACTTTGCAGTCCTGACTTAGCCCTGGAATGCTTCTCCAAAGACAAAGAACACCCGGGCCCAGATAACCACCTACAACCTGCCTGGGTTGTTTCATCCCTTCCCTGGCCCTAGATAAACACTGTAACCATAAAGGAAATATATGATTATCTAAAGGGGGACATATAGAACAGGGAACAGAAAGTATATATCATTGTGGTTGCACTCATGACCAGAGCCTGACTTGGTTACATGGCACAAGGAAAACAACATGTGACCAGGGCTACAACATTCCAATCTGTTACCATGGAAATCAAAAATGTATATAAGGTGGGAACAAAGGCAGGCAGGGCCACGTCCCTGACCTGCCAGTCAGGGATGAGAAGTGACTGGTCCAAATTAATAAACTCTGTTTGTTCTAAGTAGAGTCCTTCGGTCTCTTGTGGAATACAGCCCAATTTTTGCCCTTACAGGAACAGCAGGGGGTCAGGGAAACACACCTGCCATCTCCAAAGATTACCATCAGCACCTCGGCTAGACCGATATGCATTGCTTAAAGCCAATTAAAGGGATAAGGAAAGGATCCTACCCAGCTCTGTACATATCAATACATGGAAATAGGGCTAGGCTCAGCCAAACTGGAGACAATTGCTCCTCTTTTAAGGAGAGTCGCCCAGGTGGTCCTCCACAAGAGGTGAGGCTTTTGGAAGGTGGTTGGGTCATAGGGATGCTGTACTCATCAGTGGATCAGTCCGGGGACAAGGTCAGAGCTGAATGTGACTTTAGGAAGCAGGGCCTGGTTAGAGGCGGGTCACTGGGGTCACGACCGGTAACTGTCTCCCTTCCTGGCTCCTCACTTCCTTCTCTGCTTGTGGACACCGCGGTGTGATCAGCTTCCTGTTGCCTGACCTCTGCAGCACGCCATTTCTACCTCGCACCCAAGCAACCAGAACCAAAATAAGCCTAACTTCCTTTACGTTGTGAGTGTTGGATTTTACATCTCAATAAAGAGGAAAGTGACTAAGATTTTGGTACTAGTAGTGGGTCCATTGCTGTTAGAACCAGACCATGTGGTTAGTTTAATTTAATTTAATTAAAATTTAATTTATTTAATTTAAAACATATTTATTAGTCCATGTTTGCAGCCGCAATGATCGTGTTCATTGTGGAGAGCTGGTCCATGTACGTAATACGTCTCAGTTCTTTTTACGTCCACTGCTCCTCCCCGCTTCCCTCTCCCTCCATCTCTTGGTTCCTTTCCCGTTTGGAAAAGATTAGTCTCCCTGTTTCTTGTTATCTATCTTTTATCTTGCTCTTTAAATTACTTATACTTTGAGCTTCTCAAATTTAAAAAAATGCAATATTCAAGCTGGTGTGTCTGATTTATGTCACTTCACCTTATGGCCTCAAGGTGCACCCATTTTATTAAAAACGATTCAACTTTATACTTCAAGGGGGAATAGCACTCTGTTGGGTTCAAATACCGCATTTTCTTTATCAGTTCGCCTGTGGATGGACATACGGGCTGCTTCCAAGATTTAGCTTCTAAGAGTTGTGCTATTATAAACATGGGTATAGCACATATCACTGTAATATGATACCTTTAACTTTCTCAGAAAGATACCTAACAGGGGAATAGCTGAGTCAAAGGGAATTTCTAGTTTTAGTTTTTTGAGGAATCTCTGTACTAATTTGAGGAGTCTCTGTACTAATCGTGGTTGTACTAATCTACATTCCCACCAGTAATGGAGCCTCACCAACATTTGCTATTATTTCATTTCTTGATAGTAGCTGTTCTTTCTGGAATAAGATAAAATCTCATTGTATTAACTTACATTATCCAATGGCCAGAGATTTTGAACATTTTCTCATGTATTTATTGGCCATTTTTACTTTTTCTTCTGAGAAGTGTCTACTCATTTCAGTTGCCCGTTTTTTGGATTTGGTTTTTCACTTTGGGAGTCTAATTTTTCTGAGTTCTTTATATATTCTGGATATTAGTCCTCTATTCAAGGAGTAGCTGGCAAAATTTTTTCCCTACTTTATAGGTCATCTCTTCATCTGTTGATTGTTTCCTTTGCTATGCAGAAGCTTCTTAATTTGATATAATCAGGCTGAGGATATAGCTCAGCAGCAAAAGCACTTGCCTAGCAAGCACAAGCTCATGAGTTCAATTCCCAGGACCAAAAAAAAAAAAAAAAAAAAAAATGATATAATCCTATTTCTTGATTCTTGATTCTATTTCTTATACAACTGGAGTTCTATTCAGAAAGTCCTTGTGTATGCTTATGTCTTCAAAAGCTTTACCTATTTTATCTTTCAAGAGATTGTTTCAATTTAAATGTTTAGGTCTTTGAGCCATTTTGATTTTATTTTAGTATATGATGAATGATATGGGTCTAGATTCAATCTTCTGCTTGTATATAGCCTATTTGCCCAGCAACATTTGTTAAAGAGGCTGCCTCTCCTCTAGTGTATGTTTTAGGGTGCTTTGTCAAGGGTCAGATGGCTGAATGTGCTTTTGTTGGTATTTTGAAGGCTGAATGGAACTCTGTAGGTATTTTGATTGGAATTGCATTAAATTTACATATCAGTTTTAGAAGTATGGCCATTTTGACAGTGTTTGTTCCGCCTGACTAGGAACAGGGGCTATCTTTCTATTTTTTCATGTCTTTTTCTGTCTCCTTTTTTAGTCTACTGTAGTAGTTTCAGACTACTATAGTTTTAATTATAGAATGCCTTTTACCTCCTTTGTTAGGTTAATTCCTAGGTACTTAATTTTTTGATACTATTGTGAGTGATATTGTTTTTCTAATTTCATTCTCGGTGAGTTTGTTACTGGTATACAGGAACACTGTTGATTTTTCTGTGTTGACTTTATATCCTGCTGCCTTGCTGAATTTAGGAGTCTTCTGGTGGATATTTTGTGTCTTCTGTATGAAAGGTATGTCATCTGTGAGTAAAAACAATTTGAATTTTTTCCTTCCTATATTTATCCTATTTATTTCTTCTCTCTGATCACTGTGGCTACAGTTTCCAGTATTATATTGAACAAGAGTGGTGATAGAGGACATCCTTATCTTGTTCTTGATTTTGGAGGGAAAGCTTTCAGTTTTTCTTTTTTAGTATGATGTTGGTGGTAGGTTTGTCACATATAATTTTTATCAGATTGAGATAAGGCCATTCTATATCTTTTTGTCAAGACTTTTATCACGAATTGATGTTGGATTTTTGTCAAAGACTTTCTGCATCTACTGAGATGATCATGTGACTTTTTGCAATTGCTCTGTTTATATGATGTATTACATTTATTGATTTGTGCATGTTCAACCATCCTTGTATCCCTGGGATGATGTGTACCTGGTCATATGTGATCTTTTTAAGGATTTGTTGCATTATTTGCAGAAACTTGATTGTGTGGTTTAGAAGACTTTGGATCTGGCTCATGGAAGGAGTTTGGAAAGGCTTGGAGATGCTCACTACAGAACCTTTATGCTATAAATCAAGCTTGGTGGGAGATTCTGGTCAGAGCTCAGAAGACCAGAATGCTCATAAAAATGCCAATAGCAAAGACTAGGCTCAAGATGTTTCATTTGGGATCAAGGACTTCATTGCCAGTTGGACTTGAGATGATGTGTGTTATGCTCTGGCAGAAAAATTTGTTCATGTCCTGAGATTTTGTGGAGACTGAGATTAATGGCAGTCAACTAATCAACCTAGTGGAGGAAAGCACAACTTCAAGAAAGCACAACTTTCAGTCTGAGTCATAGGTACCATTGGTGGCTTTTAGTCAGATCAACATTGAAAATCATGAACAAAATCAGAGCAGAGTGATGGAAAGCTTGGCTAAAAAGAAAGCACAGGAAAAGCTGGTGCCTTAGAGAGCTTGGCTGCTAAAAATGATTAGCTTTAGAAAGAAGCAAAGTACTTTGCATCAGTACAATTGGAAAGATGGCTTAAAGGCATCTCAGGAATCAGCAAGAGCTCACCCTTCACAGGTTCAAGGATGCAGAAGTGAAGGCTGCTTTGAGAAGTGAGCTCCAGGGCACACTGCTTGAAAAGGGCCACCTAGTGACTTGGTTTCTTGGGATTTGGTTCATAATGCTTAGGCATCCAGGCAGCAGGAGACCTCTTAAACTATGATCCAAAGTGGTCCTGCTACTGCTGGAGCTGGTGTGAAAGTTTGGCATTATCAACATGGTTCCAGTGTTTGCAGGCAGACAGAATACAAGAGTTTTGGGATCAGAGAGGCTTTCACATAGATTTCAAAAGAAGGTCTAAGAGGCCAGACCCTGTGCCTCTGAGAAGAGGGCCATGTGTGAAGCTATGACAGTGAAAATAAAAGTACACTGGAAAACCCAGGAAGTTTGAGAAGCTATGAATGTGAAATATCTGCCGAAGAAAGCCACAGGTAGTGGGCAAAGCTCTCAAGAGAGAGATCATGAAGGCTACAACTAGCAATGCCATAGGGGTTGGGCTGTCCAAGCTGTTTGGAGTTCACATCTTCACACCATGTGCCCAGGGGGCTGGACATGGAAGTGCAGGATTTAATGTTTGCCCTGCTGTACTGCAGCCTCACTTCAGTCACATTCCTTCCTCTCCCTCTATTTCTTCATTTTGGAATGGGAACGTTTACCTTGTGCCATTGTATATTTAAAGTATTTAACTTAGTTATAAATTTTTACAGAGGCTCACGCTGAAAATTTACTCTGAATCTCAGAAGGAAATTTGAACTTGCCTCTTTCAGCAATGCTAAAATTGTCAAAATTTTGGTGACTCTTAGAGATAGACTAAATCCATTTTTTGCATGAAAAGATGGACATTAGTCTTTTAAAGGCCAGGGGTGGAATGTTACAGTTTAGATTCAGAGTGTCCTCTAAAGACCTCATGTGTTCAGAGGTGGGGTTTTGGAAGGTGACTGGATCATGAGGGTGCTCTCTTTGTGAGTGAATTAATCCAGGGAGGAATTCAAAGGTAAATGCGGCTTTAGGACATCGTGTCCAGGTGGAGGTAGGTCCTAAACCCAGAAGGAATATCTCCCTGCCTGTCTCCTCTCTTCACTCTCTGCTTCTGGCCACCACCATGTGAGCAACTTCTCCTTGTCAGCCCTTTCCGCTGTGCCATTTCGGTCCTGGAGTCAGCCAACCAGGGGCTGTAATCATGAGCAGAATAAAGGTCTTGTAAGTGTGGGCGGCTGGTACATCTCATCTACAAAAAAGTGACGAAGACACCTTAGCAAGTAGATATTCACCAATTTAATTGAATTAAAACAATTAGATAAGGGTTTCAACGTCCACAAAGATTTCTAAATAGGGACTGGCTATTCTATCACTTAGAAATTTTTTTCCAGTTCTTATTCCAGTGTAACAAGGTTTCAAAGAACATATGCTCCATCTTGCATGAATTTACATGAAGGAAGATTTAAAGGTTCTTAAATTCTGAATTCTTTTCAAATTAATTTATAATCTTGAGAACTTCCTTTTCAATGAAAACATATTATATTGTATAGCATATGGGAAAGAAGCTGTTTTCTAAAAAATTTCATTTTAGACATTACATCTCAAAGTTAATTTTATATAATTTATTCAACTTATAAAGATAGATTTTATTTTTCCAATTTAATGAAATGGCACAAGGTATTTGATTTGCTTTCTATGTAAAAATTAATAAAATAAAAATGTTTAAAACTAATTTATATTTTATTTAAGAAGCAAATATTTTTTCAAAATATAGGTTGAAAGTTAAAACTATGCTAATTTTAAAGTTTGATATTCAGATTTTTAACATTTGGCTATAAAATTAAATTGTTAATTTTAAAACAAGTTTGTTCCTTTTCCTTAACTGACAGGAGAAAAAAGTCTCATGCTAGTTTTTACAAGCATCTCCCTGCAAATAATGTATTTTAGATGTGCAAAGTCCTTATTTCTATTAAATTTAAAACCGAATTATGTATAATACTTGCTGCATTTTACTTTTTGACACTGATTTTTTTTAAAGGTATGAGAGATACCTTTATTTAGTGTATAACATTTTAATCAGATGCATGTAATCTCAAAACTTAATAAGAATTTTATGATGAATTTGTGAATTAATATAGCATAATACTATGTTGTAACTCCACATTAACTTCAACTTCAATAATCTTTGTGTTTAACCAGTAACCCATTTGGGAAATGAGGTAAATAATCCATGACCAAGAATAAGCACACTGCAAAACTATGTAGTGATCTTCCTGTTGTAGTGGTCAGTGTATTCAGCTTTCCACGGACAACACAACCTGATTGGCGAAGTCTTAATCTCATTGATCTAATCTAAAAAGCAGAAACAAAATAACAACAACTAAACCTGCTCAGGGTGCCTGTTTTCTTGGAGGTATGGAGAGGCATGGTTTTCAGCCAGGAGAGTCAGAAGGTTTACTACAATGAGCAAATATTTCTGAAGCATGTTTTTTACACGAAGACAAACAACAACAAGGAAAACCTCATGGAAACAGGTTTCCCTTTAATCCAAAACTCTGAAATCTGAAACTTTTTGAGTGTCATGTTGAGCAACAGTCTCTTGGATTAGAAATGCTCAGTTGGTAAATTCTATGAGTGTTCCAAAATCGGAAAGTCTCACTTAAAACACTTCTGGGCCCTTTCAGATAAGGGAGACTCAACCTGTTTTAAGACAGAATATACCGTGAAATAGAAAACAATGTTTGTATGTAACCATGAGGTCAAATCACCATCCACAGGCCAGTACTTGCTCAATTCAGAGTACTTTAGTAGAAAACAGACTCTGAGGAGGAGACAACTCTGGGTCCAAATTCCATCCACTTCCTTAATAGTCAAATCAACTGATCCAACGAGACGTCAGATTCCTCCTTTGTGAATGAGGGTTGCCTCATTCTTTTCCATGTAATGCTGCCCTTCCCATGCCCAGCCAGCCCCTTCACGGGTGAGGGGACAGTGAATGTAAAGGCTACTGGTGGGCTAGGAAGTTTTCTCTTGACTGAGGTTACTACAGTGCCAGAGTGAATTTAGCCAAGAACTGAGAAGTCCAAGTCAATTAGAGGAGAATGGAAGCAGGCCAGACTCCCGAATAAAGGGGTTCAGAGGCCAGAGCACTGCTCTGAAAGTTTAGAACGATAAATAAATAAAAATGAAAAGCTACAGAGTGTGCTGTCAAGGAAGGGGTTGGGCTCCTGCCTGGGACGCGTATTGTTGCAGTTTTTTATTCCCATTGGCTGGGAAGCAGGAGGTAACTGGGTGTCTGCGTTCAAAGCAGATGATGCAAAAAAGTAGCCTCTGGGTTGGATCCAGCTGACTGCGTGTTTTGTTCTTACTGGCATCACCCAGGTATAGTTCAGATTTGAAGATGCCGTCAGGATCGATTTCCCGCTTAACGGCTGAAGGCTGGGCTCCTCTTAGCTCATCATCATGGCCTCCATTCCTTTCTATCTGCTCTCCACGATGAGTTGCCAGGCGTAGTTACGTTTCTACTTGCCTCAGTCCATTGAGGTTGCTATAACAAAAATGTCACAGAATGGGTAACTTATAAAGAACAGAAACTTACTACTTACAACTACAGAGGCTGGGAAGTCCAAGACCAGGGCATAGAAGATGCAGTATCAGGTGAGGGTTTGTATTGTTTCATGGATGACACCTTTTCACTGTGTCTGCACGTGAAGTCAGGAGTGAACTGGCTCCTTCCGGCGTCTTTTTAAAGAGCACGGGTCCCTTTCATGAGGACAAGGCTGTCTTACCTAGTCACCTCCCAAAGTTCTTACATCTGATTGCTACTGCACTGGAGATAAAGTTTTAATATATAAATTTTGGAGAGATGTAAACATTCAGACCATAGACTACTCATTTTTACTTTTCTCCTTTGCTTATTTGGCTTACCTATTTGGTCTCAAAGGCATTTAACTTCTTACATCTAGTTTAAAGAGAAAGGCAAAGAATGCATAGGGCATATAATCGCTAAAGAATTACCATAGATGTATGTATATACAGGATAGCTAACACAGTTGTAGTACTGTCTTCTATTGCTTTACTGAAAGGAACAATTAATAATTACTTGTTTGATCAATCTTGCGTGTCTCTATTTGTTTTCCTAAAAAACCACTTTGAAGATATCAATACGAAATACAACAACCATTGTTAATTTCCTACCACTTTGTCTGTAACTCTGTATTGCTTGTATTGTTCTTATGCTATTTTGTAATGTCTGCTTCTTAATATGTTTTCCTTCTTTTATTTTTAAAATAAATAAAAAAGTAAAGAATTACCATAAAAATTGCTTTACAGAATACATCAAATGCATAGGCGGAGCTTAGCAAGTACAGTAGTAAGTGTTCAATTAATCTAAGATACCCTCCTCTCTCCTTCCGTGGTCAGTATTGAGCCTCACTGTGTGTATCTTAGGACTCTTAAGCAGCCTTTGGCTTACATGACGGAGAAAAGATGTTGGGCTTTATACACCAGCTGCCATTTTACAGGAGAGACAGACAACATGATAGTGTCTAGCTATCGGAATTACTCGATTCAAAAGATTAAATACTTGTTGGTGGTAGACCTGAGACCTGAGATACGGCCCTCAGTGGTGTGTTCATGCCAGGTAAGCTGTTCAAGCACAGCTGTCCAGCCGTCACCTTGAGCTTGTTCATTTTCAGAGGAAACAAAAGGACAAACATTAAGTGGAAACTCAGATGTGAATTTCACCGTGTACTTTTTGGTTCTGTCAGTGAATTTTGCACTTTGCTTC
Source organism: Chinchilla lanigera (assembly GCF_000276665.1). Lineage (NCBI taxonomy): Eukaryota > Metazoa > Chordata > Mammalia > Rodentia > Chinchillidae > Chinchilla > Chinchilla lanigera. The sequence continues at coordinate 13,968,805 of NW_004955458.1, forward strand.
AACCAGAGAAATGAAGAAAAGGTCACTGAGCTCTTGAGTTTGCTATCACATGTGAAATCAGAACTGTAATTAGATCTGAGCTAGAAGTCGCCTTTAGGAATGAAATGATATACCATGTCACTCTCCCCTCCAGGTACCACAGGGGCAGAGGAGCCAAGCTAACCTCTCAAGCGCCTGATATGTTTCTTTTGAGTATGACAAGAGGAGTTTGTAAAATTAAAATGAAAACAACAATCAACAGTTTAAAACTATTTTCAAGCCTCTAGATCTTTATTTCCATATTATAAAAGAACAGACCTCAGTAAAGCCATATATGTCAGCAAGGCCTTTACCTCAAATTACGGGGCATGTAAATAAAGAAATATAGGGTATACGTATGTAGATATAATGGAATATTATCCGTTTAAAAAGAAAAGGGAATTTTACCATTTGAGATAATATGAGTGAACCTGGAAAACATTACGTTAAATGAAATAATTCTGGTGAAGAGTAACAAATGTTATGCAATCTCAGTTAAATGTGAAATCTAAAACAGTCAGACTTACAGTGGCACAGAATAGAGTAGTGATGAGCAGAGGGCTGGGGAAAGGTGGGGATGCTGGTACAAAGGTAAAAGCCTCAGTTACGCAAGATGGAAGTGTGCAGCACTCTGACTGTAGTTATCAATACAATGCTATAGAGCCGACATTTGTGCAGAAAGTAGATCTTAAGCACTCTTACCACACACACAAAAGATGGGAACTTCGAGCTGATAACTCTGTGATTAGTCTGACTGTGGTGATTCACGATATCTACCCATATCAAATAGTCAAGTTGTAGGTTTTAAATACATAAAATTTTAATTGTCAAAAGACAGAAAGTGAAGTCTGTGACCCAATGCACCTGAAATTAAAAATACAATTGAAAAATGAAGCAACCAAACTCTATCAGGTAAAAATATTTCCCTTTATCTTAAGATTCTGTTTATTTTATTAAATCTATTCCTAGCTAATTCTTACCTAATTTTAAGGCAGAAATGTAAGCTTTTATTTTCCTTGCATGCCATTTTCTTAAAATATCCTAAAAACATGGTAAATCTAGTGACTGTGATTTTGACATAGTTTTGGCACATAAGGTAACACCCTCTGTCAGTATCACCTACTTGCATTCTCAGTGGTTCTCAAAATTTAACGCATGTAAGGATGACCTGGAGGCAGGCTTGAGGACAAATGTCTTCGAACCAGACTCCTAGGAAGGAACAAAAGCTCTAGATGGTCACGTCTGCCAATTTTCACAAAACCAACACTCTCAACACAGCAGATCTCACTCTTTCATTGTGAAGTCCACTGGCTCACAAACTCCTGAAATCCCCACCTTTCTAGCAATCTATTCTTGACAGGTGGTGTCTACCAGATCCTGTACACCAGTACTTGGAGAATGTTTAAGTTAAAATATGTCTGGACTCCATTTCCAAAGTAAGTTTGGGACAGGTCAGAAAGTCTGTCCTTTTAAGGAACTCCCAGCCCCTCCCAAGTGAATGATGCTGGGAAGGGCACACCACACTCTTAGAGCACAAATTGAAGCATGTTTGGTGGAATTCTAGTTTAGTAAGAGTTAATATGCATTTCAGAGAAAGAAAGATTTCACTGGTTGAATGTTAAGACATTTTAAGGCAAGCAAAGTTATACAGGTTTTCCTTAGCAAGGTTTTTTGGCCCTGAGTATATCTTGCAAGGTGACACATTAAAGAAGGAGTACTCATGTCCTGTAGGGATTTGTTCCAACACCAGTTCCCCATCCCTGTTTCTGTCAGCGTAGGTGCTGATGCTCAAGTCCCCGTGTAAAATGAGGTAGTGTTTGCATACAGCCTATGTACATCCTCTTGCATACTTTAAAGCATGTCTGGATTACTTCTAGTACCTAATACAATGTCAGTGCTATATACGTAAATAGTTATTATAATGTATTGTTTAGGGTTAGAAAAAGTACATGTTCAGAATAGAGGCAATATTTTTTCTGGAATGTTTTTTATCCTCAGTTGGTTGAATCCCTGGATATGCAACTCACAGACATGGAGAACAGATTGTATAGCATTTCAGAAATGAATATTTATGTTTTTAAAAAGGCATGGCATGCTGGGCATGGTGGCGCATGCCTGTAATCCCAGCACTCAGGAGGCTGAGGCAGGGGGATACTTGCAGCAAGTTCGAGGCCAGCCTGGGCTACAGAGTGAGCTCAAAGTCAGCCTGAACTACATAGTGAGACCCTGTTTCAAAAAAAAAAAAAAAAAAAAAAAAAAAGGCATGGCATGCTTGTGAATAACATTAGTGTGTATACTTTCTGTTTATGGAAGGAAAGTTAGATCTCTGGGCTATGGGATTTTGTAAACAAATTTATTTTCACAATACTAGCCATAGAGTAAACCCTGTACTGTAGACTTTCCAGACAAAAGCTTAAACTCGAGAAGCAGCAAATGGAAAGTCCTTTATGTAAGTGCAGTCTTTGGGACCTCTTTCAATGCCAGACTGTGGCTAGGAAGCAGGACCTGAGCTCCTTAGCCTTCTGGAAGCCTGCATTCCAGCAGAATCAGAATCATTCAGTTCCATAATTACGGAGCAAGAAGAGGCCTTAGAGACTGTCGCTGGAGAATTTCACAGGTAGAAGAGATCTAAGAGGTCATCTGATCAAATCCTCTTTTTTCAGTGTAGGAAGAAGTCAAGCCCAAGGAGACTAGCGCCTGCCCCAGAGCAGGGGCTAGAACTTTCCTATTACCACCACTTGTTTTTTTCACTATATTAAAATTTTTTCCCTGTCTTGGAAAAAATTCAAGATTCAAGCTGCCTCTCATGCCCTTGTGAGCAAACAGTTACAGGTCAGAAGTCCAAATGTCCTAGCTGGAGCTTTATCAGAATAATCCTCTTAAATTAAACTGGATATGGCATCCTTTGAAATTCTGATTAGCTGAAGGTGTTTGATTCTGATAACCCACCAGGGAGGAAATTATGCTCTCAGGCCCTGCGGCGGCCAGGAGGCAAGCTGTCAGCATAGTACTCCTTCTCTTTCGCTCTATTTCATCAGCCAACAGCTGGGAACAAAGGCATGGAGCGCAGAGCTGGGTTGGAGAATGCAAGAGCACCGAAAGTTGGCGTGCATGAAACTGTATAAAAGCAATAATACTTATGCTGCTGCTTCTTTACAGTCAAATATAAACATCAAGAAAAACACTCATGTTGTATAAAAGTAGAAGTTTATAACTACAGGTTATCAAAGACAAAATGTTCTTCTCTACCCTTAAAACAACATTATTTACTTTTCTTTTTATACCTAACATACTACTGAAATATGATCTGAAAGGGTCTGGTCTACTTCATGATGTAGAACAATTATTCTTAAATTTCCTTCTTCTGTTTTTGTCTTTTTGAGACAGGGTCTCATTATGTGGTTCAGGCTGGCCTTGAACTCACTTTGTAATCCAGGCTGGCCTTGAACTTGCAATGATTCTCCTGCCTCAGCCTCCTAAGTGCTGGGATTACACACATGTGCCACCACATCTGGCCTTAAATTCCCTTCTTAATGTTGACTGCCTATACTCGTGTGGAAGCCATAGATGACTCAGTAAATTCTGAATATAGGTTTGAGGTGACATAGTATTAAAACCCACAGCGAGGCCTGCTATGCATATGCTTTCCATTTATTAATTAGACGCATCTGTTTAGCGTTAACTATGTCCTAATTACTGTGCTCCATGGGAGGATGCAATATTAAGCAGTGAAAGGCTGGTCCCTGCTCTCATGAAGCTAAGAGTCTAAGGGAGAGATAGATGATAAGGAAAAAAATCACAGAAATACATGTAGAGTTAGCCATTGCGGCAAATGCTTTGAAGGAAAGGCATAGAGTACTGTGAATGTGTGTAACAGAACAGTGCGACCCAGACCCAGTGTGGAGTGAAGTGCAGTAATCTTGTCTTTTTTCACCCTTGGCGGTTGTTTCTGTCTGTCTTCCGAAACATGAGATGTATATAGATCACTTTTTGTCTCACTGTGCTAAGCATCAGTGCTGGCATACAAATTCTATGTTACACATACTCACCTTGTGAATTTGACAACACCTGCACGGCTCTGAACCCTGTTCAGCAAGGTGAGTCTACTGGTCACAGGCTTGGTCTCCTAGTGATAAACACTGTAAATGTTTCTACCTTTCTCACGTTCAGCACTTACCAAATTGTGAACAGTTTGTCAGGCAGCACCGAACTATGGATTACACTCTGAGGACCTCCGATTTACACTGTCAGATCAGGAAAGCTTTTCTGAAGGAAATGATTTACTTGAGAGCAATCTGAGCGACAACGAGGCAAACAAAGATGGGAAAGAGAATTCCACGTGTGGATAACACAGGAAACCGGGGTGGCTGGAAAACGCAAACGAGGGGAAGATGAGTGATGATTTTAGAAGGATGGGATGTTAGAGGATTTTATATTCTTGCTTTTGACACAGCAAAAGGGAGCTCCTGGAAGGTTTTATTTTATTAATTTTATTTTAAAGAGAGTAGTAAATGAGGAAAGAAAAGACCAATAGCAGCATACCAGCATCACAAACATAAACAAACCAAAGCAAGAACATTTAAAGTGATACAGGGCCTCAAAAAAAAATACAAATCAACAGTGGTTGTTACATTATATATCACCATCCTCAACTACATTGTTCAGATTACCAGATGTAAGAATGGAAGATTGCTCAAAACATTAAAGAGAACAAGAAAATAATTCTTCAATAAAACCTTAGAGATAATATAGAGTTTCACTCGACAAGATGGTAAGAGTTCACCATGGTAATTCCATTGCACATTGTTACCTTCAAATCAGTTACTCAGATTACTGGATATAAGCATGCAAAATTGATCAGAACATAAAAATATGTAAGCATTAACTGTTCCTTTCAATATACCATCAGATGTCAGCAATACAGTTACCACAGCTATTCATATATATATTTATGTTTTGCCTTCCTTCTTTCTTTTTTCTTCTTTCCCTCATTCCAGTCATTCTTTCCTTTGAGAAATTTCTTTCCCTTTCCTATCATCTATTGCATATTTTGAGTTTTACTTATTCTTTCAGGTTCCTACACCAGGGAGACAATATAATGTTTACACACGTGGGTCTGGTTTTTTTCACTTATGAGTATGGTCTCTAGTTACATCCATTTACCTTCAAATCCTTGAGTTAATCTTTTTTTGTAGCTGAGTAATATTCCATTATATAAAAATACCACATCTTTTCTATCCATTCCTCAGTGGAAGCACATTTAGATTGTTTCCAAGATTTAGCTATATTTGTGCTGCTATAAACATGGGTACACATGTATTGCTGTGATATGATGTTTTTAATTCTTCTGGGAAATCACCCAGAAGGGGAACATCTGGGTTAAATGGGACTTCCAATCCTAGTTTTGTGAAGAATCTCCAAACTGATTTCCACAGCAGTTTCACCAATCTACACTCCCACCAGCAGTGGAGTAGGGTTCCTTTCTCCCCACAGCCCCTCCAGCACTTGTTATTGGTTGATTTCTTAATGACAGCCATTCTTTCTTGGGTGAGATGGAATCTCAGTGTTGTTTTAATTTGCATTTCTCAAATGACTAATGATGTTGAACATTTTCTCATGTATTTATTCGCCATTAGTATTTCTGCATTTGAGAAATGTGTATCCATCTCAGATGCCCATTTTTGTTTATTTGTTTTTGTTTTTCTTCTAGTACCAGGAATCAAACTCACAAACTTGCATTTGCCAGGCAGGCACTTTGCTGCTGAGCTAAACCCTCAGCCCCTAAACTTTAGTTTTTTGTTTTTGTTTTTGTTTTTGTTTTTGCCAGTACCGGGAATCAAATTCACAACCTCGAGTTTTCCAGGCAGGCGCTGTGCCGCTGAGCTAAATCCCCAGCCCCCCATTTTTGGATTGGGTCTTTGAATTTAGGGGTCCTAATTTTTAAAAAGTCTTTATATGTCCTAGACAGAAGTCCTTTGTCTAAGGGGCAGTTGACTAAAATTTTTTTCCCAGTTTGTGGGTTTTCTTTTTACTCTATTGGTGATTTCTCTTGATGTGCAAAAACTTTTCAATAAGATGAGATCTCAGTTGTTGATTCTTTGAAGTATTTCCCATGCAGTTTGGTTTTTGTTCATGAACTTCCAGCCTACTCCTATGTCTTCAAGATTTTTACCTAATTTCTCTTCCAGTAAATTTAGTGTTTCTGTTTTAATATTT
>NW_004955458.1:13976262-14032494 GCF_000276665.1 Chinchilla lanigera
TGGTGTATAATCTTCTTGATGATTTGTTGTATTCTGTTTGCTAGTATTTTATTGAGAATTTTTGCATCTATATTCATTAGGGAGGTTGGCCTGTAGTTCTCTTTTTTTGGTTGGGTGTTTCTCTAGTTTTGGTATCAAGATAATATTTGCCTCCAGGAATGAGCTGGGGAGAAGCCCTTTCCTTTCAATTTCATTAAAGAGCCTGAGAAGAATTGGTGTTAAATCTCTAAATTTCTTGTAGAATTCAACTCTAAATCCATCAGGACCTGGGCTTTTCTTCAATGGCAAGTTATTTTATTACATTCTCAATTTCACTGGCTGATATTGAGTTATTCAGGATTTTTATATGTTTTTCATTCAGCTTTAGTAATTCATATGTATCTAGAAATCTGTCCACTTCCTCTGTTTTCCATCCCATGAAAGTAAAGATTTTCAAAGTAGGTATTGATGATCTTCTGAATTTCTTCAGGCTCTGTAGTGATTTCACCTGTTTCATTCCTTCTTGCATGGATTTCAGTTTTTTCTTTCCTTTTTTTGATAAGATTGGCTAGGGGTTTATCTATCTTAGTCATTCTTTCAAAGAACCAACTCTTTGATTCATTAATTCTTTGTATTGTTTTCTTAGTCTCCATTGCATTAATTTCTGCCCTGAACTTTATGATTTCCTGTCTTCTTTGGGCTTTGGGTTTGAGTTGCTCTTCTTTTTCTAGGAGCTTGAGGTACAGCATAAGATTGTTTAATTGTGCTCTTTCTGTTTTACTGAGGTGGGAATTCACTGCTGTAAATTTCCCTCTGAGGACTGCATTCATTGCATCCCACAGGTTCCTGTAACATTTTTGTTTTATTGTAAACAGTGTTTAACCTCTACTTTGATTTCATCTGTGACCCATTGGTTGTTCAGGAGGATGTTATTTAATTTCCAACTGTTTATGGAGTTTTTGTGTTTTCTTTTGTCATTAATTTCCAATTTCATTGCAATATGGTCTGACAGTATACATGGGATAATTTCAGTTCCTTTGCATTTATTTAAACATGTTCTATGTGCTAGCATATGGTCTGTTTTAGGCCACATCTCGTGTGCAGTTGAGAAGAATGTGAATTCTGATGCTGTTGGATGGAATACTCTGTAAAGGTCTACTAAGTCCATATGTTCACATGTTTGGTTAAGTTCTCTTATTTTTTTCTGTATTTTTTGTCCAGTTGATCTATCTCTTTGTGGCAATGGTGTGTTAAAGTCCCAGGTTATGCTTGTGTTGCTGTTTATTTCATTTTTCATATCTGTTAAAATTTGTCTTATATAATTGGGTTCTCCTGCTCCTGTATTTGGTGCATAGATGTTTATGATTGTTATCTCTTCCTCTTGAAGTTTTCTCCTCATATGTATGTAGTGACCCTGTTTATCTCTTTTGATTGTTTTTGAATTGAAGCTCATGTTGTCTGCAAACAGAATAGCTACACCCGCTCTTTTCTGGGTTCCTATCACATGGAGTATTGTTTTCCATCCTTTAATTTTCAGTCTATGAATTTCCTTTTGAGTTAAATGTGTTTCTTGTATACAGCATATTTGGATTTTGTTTCTTGATCCACTCTGCTAGTCTGCTTCTTTTGGTTGGTGCATTGAGACCATTTACACTGATGGTTATAACTGGTATGTACTGGCTTATCCTTGTCATGGTATTTTCCTGCTCTTGGATCCTGCTTTTTCCTTGGATTTAATTGCTTGCTCTGCTTGGTGGTTTCTTTGTGTTGTTGTTCTTAAAGTTTTGGTCTGTTTTATCTCTTTCTAGGATGTCTTTTAGTACTCTTTGTGGGATTGGTTTGGCACTCATGAATCTCTTCCATTGTTCTTTATCATTAAAATATTTTATTTCTCCATTAAATTTGAAAGATAATTTGCAGGGTACATTAACCTGGGTTGGAAGTTGTTTTCTTTCAGTACCTGAAATACCTCACTTAAAGCTCTTCTTCATGGTTTGTGTTGAGAAATCTGCTGTGATTCTGATGGGCTTTCCTTTATAGGTGATCTGTTTCTTTTCTCTAACAGCTTTTAATATTCTGAACTTTTGTTGAATTTCTTGGGTCTTGATCACTATATGTGTGGGTGTAGATTTATTTTGGTTATGATTAACTGTAGTTCTATATGCTTCATATCTGTATGTCTGATTTTTTTTCCATGCCTGGGAAATTTTCTGCTATTATTTTTGTAAATAGTCTTTTTATGTCATTTGTGTTGACACCTGCTATTTCATTAATATGTATTAATCTGAGATTGTTTCTCTTTCTTCATCATGCAGTTGTTGAATTGTTATTTCCTGGTTCCTTGTTGTTTTTAAGAGACCCTTCCTTTCACATTTGTTAGTGGCAGTGCTGTCTTCAAGTTCTGAAATTCTATCTTCAGCTTCATTCTGGCATTTTTTTCCAGCTTTCAATGGAATTTTTAATTTCTTGGACATCTGTTTAAATCTGTTTCATACATTCTAGTTCTGTTCCATATTGTTCACTCAAGGTTTCCATTAGTTGTCTGTGCTCTTCTATTTTCTTGTCTGTGTCATCTTTGGATATGCTGAACACTTCTTTCATTATTGTTGTCATTTCTTTTCTCACCTGAGACATTATTTCTGATCTGATGTCTTCTATGGCCTGATGGAGTTGTTTCTTTACTTCAGTTGTTATCATTTCAGGAATTTCAGGTGTATGACTTCCAGGCTTTTCTGCGTTGATATCTCCTGGACTTGTTTTGGGTAGTGTGGAGGTCTGGGATTGCATTTTGCTCCTTTGTTTTGTTATTTTTGAAGATCCAGAGGTTCCCTGAAGTGCAGCCTCACTCTCCTGATTGTGTGTGAGTCACAGGGCAAGAGTCTGAAGATCCCTAGTGCTCAGTGAAGCTCCTGTGATGGTGAGTGATGGCAAGGTGGGGTCCCAGATGCTCCCGAACTTTCTTGCATTCAGTTGGCTCCCAGACATGTATGGGGGTGGTGGGGGAGGGTCACTGGAGTTCCTGAAGCTGTCTGGGGTTCAGCCCAGCTCCCACAAGAGTAGGGGTAATGCAGGTCATGGTTACTGAGGTTTCAGATATTGCCCAGGATAGAGCCTGCTTCCCACACTGGCAAGGGAGGGGTGGGGGTGGACTCCCTGAGGCTGCTGACTCTGTCCAGGTTTCAGCTGGGCTCCCGGGGGGTGTGGGTTGTTCTGAGAGTGACCACCAAGGTCCCAGGAGTTGTCCAGGGCTCCACATGCCTCACACAGTAGTGGGGGAGGCACAGGAGTGGCTCAGCAGGGTTCCTAAAGATGTCTGGGGTTCAGCCCAGCACCTGTAGACATGATAGGGGTGCAGTAAGTATCCACCCAGGCCCCAGAGAGTGCCCGGGGCTCCACCTGCCTCAAACACTGGTCAGGGAGCCACAGCGGCAGCTCACCGGGGTTTCTGAAGATATCCGGGGTTCAGCCCAGCACCCACAGACACACTATGGGTGTGGTGAGTAGCCGCTGAAACCCCAGAGGGCTCCTGGGGCTCCACCTGCCCCGTGTGCTGGTCATGGAGGCACAGCAGTGGCTCACTGGGGTTCCTGAAGATGTCCGGGGTTCAGTGCAGTACCCACAGACACATTGTGGGTGTGGGGAGTAGCCACAGAGACTCTAGAGGGTGTCCTAGGCTCCACCTGCCTCCCATGCTCTGCAGGGAGGTGCAGTGGCGAATTACCAGGGTTCCTGAAGATGTCCAGGTTCAGCCCAGCACCTGCAGACTCCTCTTGGCAGGTTTTGAACAGTGGGACTTCACCAGGTTCAAAACGTTGAGATCACCTTGCTGTGCATTAATAATGTATTAGGGGGTTGTTACTTGTTACTTTTCTCTCATTGCTGGGACAAAATACTTGATGCCCAAAATTCAGGAACAAAAGGTTTATTTAGCTTACAGTTTGTAGAGGTTTCAGTCCTACTTGGCTGGCTCCAAGGCGGGGTGGCACATGGCAGAGGGCAACAGTTCACTGTGGCAGAAGACAGCAAAAGCAACAAGAGCAAAAGGGAGGAGTGGCAGCCTCTTTCTCTCCCTTACGTTGTGTGCAAACTGTCCGCTCTGGGGCTGGTGTAGCACTCACACCCATAATCCCAGCACTGGACTATAGATCAATCAAATATCTAGAAGCCCACCTCCTGACTGCATGAGGGTTTGGGGGGGCATGCAGACACAAACCATAGCAGGGGTATTTTAGTCTCCTTGGGCTTCTTCACCAAAATACTTACACTTGTGACTTAATTACCTCCCAAAGTTCCCACCTTCTAATGCCATCACCTTAAGGGTTAGGATTTCAACAGATTAATTTTATAAGGATAATAGCACTCAGACCATAGCAGGAGGACAGAAGTGATTGTAGGAAAAGTAACTAACAACTGCAGAAATTCAGGTAATCTGGCCAGCGTGGATGCACTGAATGTGCAGGAAGGGAGAGGTTCAGAGGAAGTGAGGTAGGATTGCAGGTGCCTACAAGGTTGACAGAAGGCGAAAGAGCAAAGATGAGCATCTGGTACCTCACTCACCACCCCAGCATTCAACTGTAAAGCAAGTGCAGATGATCCTTCTTTCTGTGCGGAGCCAAAGGAGTATCTTACTCCCTAAGTAAGCTTGTTGGCAGGGAATGGGCGTACATTTCCCAGGTTCTTCACAGGCTCTGCCAGTATTTCTTAGACGTGCTTCACAACTGCCATCTTTCTCCACTTAATTTTCCACTTGTGGAACTAAATGAATATAAATTCCTTTACAGTGTGTCCCCACTCTCTCCCTTACAAGCTGAGGTCTAGCAGATATTAGTAAGTACCAGATAAAAAGGAGTCTCATAGAATATACGTGGGAAACGCTGGGCTATCTGGGAGTTGGATTTGTTTTTTCTCAAGCTTCTCAGAGTATGTTTTTGAGACAGGCTCTCACTGTGTAGCTCAGGCTGGCCTTGGACTCACTGTGTGGACCAGGCTAGCCTTGAACTTGCAGCGATCCTCCTGCCTCAGCTTGCCGAGCACCGGGATCACAGGCACGTGCCATCATGCTGGCCATCTCAGAGTGTTTAATGTGCTAATATACATCTTTAATTCCAAGAGGGACGATAGAAAGCACAGTGTTGCTAAAACATGTTTGGTTACAGAGCCCTTTCTGTCAGGAGCACCTGCACGGCTAGGCCTCTGGGGACCGTTCTCCGGGACAGGGTGCCGTGTGAGTCCTGTCCTCAGCACTGGAATTTTGGTTCTGACTCACATACTGGGAGACAAGAAGAGGTGGTGTCTTTGTTTTTGTCAAAGAGGAAGCCACTCCTGTGCACCAGGTGCTTCTACTGAAAGGATAAGTGCGCATTTGGAGGCAGGAGCAATACCCTGGGCCTGACTGCGCTTGTGACTCCAGCCCTGGGGTGAGCAGTGCTGTGTTAGCACTAAGCGTCTATCTGGGACAACAGCCTGTGCGTATGTGTGGGGCAGCATGCCCTGCCCAGGAGATACGTTAGGAAGGAGCCGACAGTGCTTCCCTGACGGATGTAAGCGACGTCGTGTCGGGGCAGAGCCTGTCCTTTCCTTCCCCGCTAACTGGAGAGCAGCAGCAGTTAGAAACACTGGCTCTGCCTGGTGAGGCCGAGGAAGCCTCCGCCTCCTTTTTCCCCAGCCTCTGTGGGTAACCAATGAGAGCACAGGGAAAGGCATTTCTCTCTGTTTGGTACATGGGTGTCTTTCATCAGCAGCGATTTGAGGTTGCTTAGGACGCACAGTCGCCTAGGATGGTGATAAAAGCATAGATTTCCACTTAGTGGGTGTGTACAGGGGAGCAGAGATCTGTACGCCCACCGAGCCCCCGGGTGAGGACAGTGCTTTGAGATCGCCCTTGAGTAGCAATGATACATAATTCATCAGCTCTCAGTGTCCAGGTGCTGAGAATCCCCTGACCGGTTTCCTACAAGTGCAAATTTCTAGGCCTCTGGAGTTCCTTATTTAGCAGGTCTAGACTGAAACACAGCAATCTGTATTTAACTAATTTTCACCTTGGCTATGGTTTCAGTGTCTGCCCGCTCCCCGCAAATGCACACGTTGGACACTTAACGTCCACAGAAGCAGTGTTTGGGGACGGAGCCTGGAGTGAGGTGTTTCGGTCCCCGAGGGCTCCAGCTCCGTCGTGGATTAAAGCCAGTTATTCGAGCACTTGAGGACGCGTGTGTTCACTCTCCCCTTTCATCTTCGTCTTTCTGCTATGCGATGTACAGCAAGAAGTCCCTCCTCAGATGCTGGCCCCTCGAGTCTGGATTTCCCTGCTTCTAGAATTGTGAGTCAAGTATTTCTATTCTTTATAAATTACTCAGTCTGCTATTCTGTTACAGCAGCATAATACACTAAAGGACCCTTGACTCACTTATAATTCAGTGTTTATTTTCCTATTTAAAACAATTCTCTTCAGAGCCAGAGAACAATTTTCAAAATCAGTAAATTAGTCTTGTTATACTGGTGTTTTAAAAGCTACAGTTTCTATTCACATTTCTCTAATTGCCCTAATCGTTTTCTCTGAAGCACAACCTCCTAAAATGAAATCCTTGTGGTCCAATCCAAAGGAGCCAAATGTTTAGCATTATCAGATTAGCCCAGGCCTAACACAGTGGGAGAAAATAGAACGTGGTGGGAGTTGTGGCTACCTAGAGTGTCTATTAAGGTAAAATATCTTCAGACCACAGTACTCGCTCAAGGAGCAGTGCCATGCTCACACCCTCAACTCCTGCTGCCCTCTGCCTCTCCATGCCCACTATGATGTCCTCCCAAGCTGTGCAGTTCTCTGTCCATAGCTCTTTTCTTTCTCCTGATAGGATATCCTACTTTGCCAGGCAATACAACCACACTCCATTATAATGCCTGTGAAGGAGTTTATCACCCACGTAGACAAATGCATAAATGCTGGTTATCAGTGCCAGGTAAGCTTGTGACTTTCAAGCTTGTTAACTATATGAAAAAACATTACCTTTTTAACCACTTGCTTCAGTGTTGTTGCACTGGTTTTTGTCAAGGGTCACGCCCAGACAGCTAAGGAGCTGGTTCCTGGAGTTAGAGCTCTGTGTTCCTCAGGAAAATAGCAGCCAGTGTTAACACTCATTTTGATTAGTTGTGACGACCAAAAGAAGCCGCCTTCCTTAGAACGTCTTCTCTTTCTGCCTTTGAGCTTTGAGGAAGTCCGCAGCTCAGCTGTCAGAAATCTAACTTCTGCTAAACTGGAATCTGGACCATTAAGTCCGAGTTGGCACAGACAAGGGTTCTTTTCAATCCTAACACATAAGCAAGACACAGTACTGCGTGTTTGTGCCACCAGACTGTGGATGCACAAGGGCCTCCCTGAAACTCTGGTGGCCAGGTGCATTCCAGGATTCAGAGGCTTTTAGATTTTAGAAAAGCCGTACAGACAATGAACTCTGTACTGTGCAGTATCTTAGAAGAGTTTGGGGCCACACCTCAAAATCAATAACATCAATATTGCTGCAGCAAATCTATAAATATGCACAGCCCAGTGGGATAATGACTGTGTCCATTTTCTCGGGAATTCTGGTTGGGTTTACAGTTTTCAGCTCCATGACTTAGGTCAGGTTCTCTCACTTATAGAGGAGTGGTGAAAAAGCTTTGACAAATTCAGGGCTCTGTACTTTGGGGATTGCATATAATTCATGGTGGGCCTGTTCAAGTATTTGTTGTGGTAGATTTTAGTCCAAAACAATTTTTCAAAAAGGAATTGCAGGTATGAAAATTGAGAAAGCCAAAAAAAGCTGGAAATGAAAATCATACCCCGAGGACAATGTGATGTGCAGCACCAGTTTGTTCTGCTTATTATCACAGACCACATCCATGGAAGAAGTGTGCCAGGCACTTTCCATTGAAAGAGTGTCATTTATTATATGTAAGAATCTCATCAAAATGGTGTTATCATTAACGCTTTATATAGATGAGGAAGCTGAGGCTCAGACAGGTTAAGTAATTTTCCCAGCACCACCAGGCCAGTAAATAATAGCTGGGAGTGGAACCCAGGTCCGTCCAACTCCAGTGACGCTTAGGCATCCATGTACAAAATGGATGGGCAGTTCTTTTGTGGATGTAGTACTTGTAGTTAATCTAGGGAATCAACTGACATCTTGAGATGTAATTAACCGGCTCCAAGTATAATCAGCTTATCTTTGTTTCTACTTCGGTTTTCAACATTTGGTCAGTCTATTGATCCAAGTCTGCTATCCCCATTACATATTATTAGCACATTAAATAATGCATGTTGAGCTTGTTAGTGATTCATTGATTGACTATTTTTGTTTTTGTTCCTAAGAGTAGTTGTGGCCTAGAGTTTTTTTAAAAATATGATTGGATATTAAGGGCTCATGAGGAAGTGAGTAGGTGTTGCCCAAGTATAAAATAATCACTGAGTTTAATGTAAACAAGAAGGCATTTATTGGATCCCTACTTTTATTGTTTTTTTTGGCTCTGGGGATAAACCAAGGGGCGCTATACCACTGAGTTACCTATTCAGCCATTTTAATTTTTACTTTGAGACAGGGCCTCGCTAGGTTGGACTTGAACTGGAGAACCTCATTCCTCAGCTTCCCTCAGTGATGGATTAAAGACTGCAGCACCCCGCCCAGTTCTATTTTGTATCCTGTATTCTGCACAAGTTACAGAAACGAGCTCTGGCACCGAAGACTTTTTCTGTTGAAGGGCAAGAGAAGTTGGCAACTAGTTGTTAAATGACAGTGGAGACAGCGATACCAAGGATGTGAAGCGAGAAAGCGGGGAGCAGAATGCACTATCACCATAGAGTGATGGCATACATCTTACACACCATAGAGTCATGGCGTACATCTCACACACCGGGGTGATCAAAATATATGGTGAATAGTTAAATAAAAATACAATAAATACTTTTATTAAAAATACATAATATTAAAAATAAAAATATTTATTACAGTCAAAGGTGCGTCTCCACTAACCTCCCTCAGAGTACTCCCTCTCACTTTGAACATGCTTATCCCACCGTGCTTGCCACTTCCTGGAGCAGCTCCGGAAGTTCTCCTTCAGGAGTGTTTTTATGAGGCGTATAGTGAATACTGCTGCGAAGTCTATAAAACATTACAGCGTGTCCTTGTCCACTGCACTTACTGGCTCTGGCACTGTATGACTTCTGGCCCTTTCCCAAAGTAAAAATGAACGTAGACCTGGTTGTGGTGGTGCATGCCTGTAATTCCACCACTTGAGAGGCTCACATAGGAGAATTGCTGTGAGTTCAAGGCCAGCCTGAACTGAACTACGTAGTGAGACACTGTCTTGGGGCTGGGGATTTAGGTCAGCGGCAAAGTGCCTGCCTGGCAAGCGCAAGGTCATGAGTTCGGTTCCCGGTACCGGAGAAAAAACCAAAAAAAAAACAAAAACAAAAACAAAAACGAGAGACCCTGTCTCGAAAAAATAAAACCAAAAAAAAAGAAAGAAAGAAAGAAGATGAATTGCTTTAGAAAGTGGCAAGAATGATGGGATAAATATGCTCATATTGAATGGGAATATTGAATATTGTGAGGGGAGTTAATGACAATGTGCCTTTTACTGTAATAATTTTTTTAAAAATGTAAGCAATAACCATGTTTTTCAATTACACCTTGTATTTATGATGTGTGATATGATCTTATGATACACAAACCTAGTAATTCTTCAATGAGCTGTCTATACTTTTAATCAGGAGTCCATTAAAACATTAGCAACTCATTCTTCAAAGTGGGTGTGATCAAAATCCAGCCTTGACTGTGAAGTAAGAAAAATCCTTAGCATATTCTTCACTTAACCTTTTGCTGTGTTCCTCACACGTCTGTCTTGGTCCAGTTCCCACTCCCAGTCTTACACTAGTGCTGTTACCGTTGCTTCTCCCTCTCGTCTGCTCCATCCAGCTGCCCTGGACTTCCTGGTATTTCCAGCTCTGCAGACCTGCTCTCACCCAGGCCTTTGCACTTGCTGTTCCGCTCCCTGAAGTGATCCTCTCCCAAGTCAGCACGTGTCTCTGCCTCCCTCACCTTCTGCAAATGGCAGCTCAAACGTCATCTTCTCATGTGGCTCGCCTGGCCAGCTTTCAGCATCTTTCGATTCTGGTGCTCGTTCCTTGCATTGATTTTCTCCACTGTGCTCATCCTGGTGGACACTTCCTACACTGTACGCATCTGTTTACTGTCTATGAGCCTCCCGAGGTAGACATTCTGGTCTAATTCACATCCCTAGTTTAGGACGAGTATCTGGTACATGGCAAGCGCTTGCTCAGTCTTCGCTGAATGAATGAGTGTACTTCTACAGTCAACATGACCATTAATATTTAACTACTGGTGCTGGCCAAAGTCTGTTAGAGTTATTATCCTCTGTCGATAGGAAGGAATGCTTCAAGATACACGCACTGTATCATCCTTCAGCAGTATTTTTAGAAAGCTCCTCGGTAAACACTGTCAAGGAGGGCTGGCTCTTACCAGTGCAGTTTACTTACACTAAGACACAATCAGCTTTAACAGTAAAGCAAGATGTGTGACCCTACGTAAACTAGAAAACAAAACATAAATTACATATTTGCAGGTGGCATTTCAGGAGCTAGCTCAGTGTACAGAAACATCTCCTGGGTAGAACTGCTCTGGTGAGGGCACCTGCATCTAGGATGTGACTGTCAGCTTTGTGGGATGAAGACCTCGGTCTTGTCGATGCCCTGGAGTTCATGAGTCCGGAGGAGGCTGTCTCATCCTACCAAATTAGGAGGAGGTTGGAAAACAAGCTGTAATGTGAGACATAAAGTTCACACCTGAGAAATGGACCTAATCAGGGACTAGGACTCTCATATAGCTTGAGGAGAGAGAGCTTCTCTCCTTGTTGACAGTTGGACCTGGAGACGAAAATGATATTCAATAGCCTTGCTAGTGAGGATGGGACCTGGAGACGTGATTTCTCAGTTCTCTCAGTGAGACGGCCCAGCCCTTTGCTGACAGCAAGGCTGGGACCCCTTTTCCTGCGGGCCAGCACTACCCACGCTGGGTGACTAGCTCCTGCCAGCAAGCCGCACTTTTATTTTGGTGTGCTAATTCTTCTAACTACAGAGCCAAGTCTTGTTCTGGCCTGTGAGCTGTTTAACCGTATTAAGGTAACTGCACCTTTCCAATACCTCTATTGATTTGGTGATCTAACTCTGAAAAAGTAACCTTTTTGTTTTTAATTTCGTAGAAGACATCTCTGTCATAGCTTCCAGGTACTATCTATGGTTCCTAATAAAATCATTGTCGCTCTTGTATACCCCCCCACATCACCTGAGTAGCAAACAGTGGTTTTACAGAACAACAGATGTCTTCCTTTAGGCCTGAGTGTGTGGCAGTGGAAGGCAGTTCCTAGAATGGATGTCCACTCAGGCAGATTGGTTACTTAAAACCGTGTTCTTTTGTGCTGTGACTTCTGAGCACTACGTGGATGCCAGGGCATCGGCTGTCTTAGAATTTTATTGAAGAGACATCTAGTGGAGCTAATGTGGAAAACTGTCATTGTGAAGGAACTTCGTCAGGGCGGGAAGAGGCAGTGCTGAGAGAGACCTCTAGCGTCCTGCAAATTTCATATTCAGTAGTGCAGAGTTCCTTCACACACCGCCCACTTTCCATTGGTCAAAGAAGAGTGTCCTTTCATTTAGAGTTCACCATTCCAGGCGTGAGAGGCTTGGCCTGTTCAGGATTCCCCGCTATGCGTTTTCAGGTTGATAAATTCAAGTAAAAGACATGTCTCCTCCGGGGCCCTGTGGTATTACCATTTCGATGAGTTTGTAGTGATAACAAGTTTCATTCCCTGGTCACTCCCTGCATTCCACACCTCGGGGCTCGGTACTGCAGGTGCATGGCTTCTTTTAATTATTACTACTGTAATGGCACTTATATTTTTCTCCACATCTTTCAAATGGAGAACCTGAGTCTTAGGGAGGTTGAATAACCAAATGTGAATACCTGTTAGGTGGCAAGGACTGACCTCTCTGATTCTAAAACCTAAATTCTTAGTCATGACATATTTACTTATTCATTCATTTATTTATTTTAAAGAGAGCAAAAAACAATACAAATGATACAGAATTTCAAAAAAGATTTTAGGAAATTAACAATGGTTTCTCAAAATAAAGCTGAAGGTCAGGTTAAAAGGTCATTTTTTTCTTTCTCTCACTCTCTCTTTGTCTCTGTCTTTCTCTCTCTCTCCCTCCTTGTCTCCCTTTCCCATCCACCTATTCTGCTTTTCTTTTTCTTTTTGCCCCTCTCTTTTTCTTTCATTCCTTCCAGATGGGGAAGTTCAGGACACCCTACCCCAAAATATGACACCTTGGAATTTGATAAAATAGCAGGAGGAAGGAGGGCATTCTCTTCATTTCCCCTTCCCCTCCAAGAAAGTCTTAAGACCCTCATTGTGAGAGCTGCTGTCCTCCTACATCCTTGTCTCTGAAGACACAGGCAGATAGAGAAGAATCTGAACAGATTCTTGGAACAGACCTCACTAATTCTACCTCAGCCAGATTACTAGGATTAGACCATAATTTTTTATCCACTCATACTTGGCTCTGTTTTTAGTAACTAATGAACAGTTCTTATTATTTTGTATACATTGATTTATTCCCTGTAGCAAAGACAAATTCACAATTATTTAGTAAGTATGTTCCTACAAACAAGATCTTTCACACATAAAGGAAATCAAATATGTTCTGGATAATGAATAGTTTGGGAACTAGTGTGACGCAGCTTGATTTTAAAGAATTAAATATCACTAATATTTATTATAAGCTATGGTCAGAATAATCATGTCTTTAGAATATAGAAATAACCTACATCAGACGGATAAAGAAGACTTGGCCAATCATACTTCTCCATGACCATCCACCTCTCCATCAAACAGTATAATGAATATACAGGTTTACCTGTTTTGCTTTTTTTGAATCTTCACTTCCTTATGAATTCTTCTGTTTCATGGAAATTATATTACATACATTTGTATGCTTTTCTCTTGTCTACCTATCTTTTGTTAGAGAGGCATCAGCCATGAGCTCAGCAATGAAGAAAGAGGTCTTTTCCTCCCATATACAGCCTTTTACTGTACTTATTCTCCTAAGCTAGCAATGTACCTGTTTTCCAGCAGAAGCTTGATGAAATTTGCCATAGCTGTAAATTTCTTTTTGTCAGGGTTATACTTTCAATAGCATTTTGACAACCAATAGGAGTTGGCATGCTTTGTCTTGACACTGCTAAGTGGTCTCCTGTATGAAATCAAGGCAGATGTTTCCCATGTCACTGCTGGAGAAAGGCTTTCTTTGGGTGGTCTCCTCCAGGGAAATGACATTGCTTTATTCTCCTGATAAAAACTGCTATTTGGCTGTTGCTAGCTCTTAAATTATCCTGTCTTAAACTCTACCTCATCTGAACAGGCAAACTTGGAACTTGGTTTAAAGAACGTGTACTCTGACTGAAGTAGACATGTGGAGATCAAGTGAAGCATTTGTTAGAAGTTGAAGATCCACAGGTCTTTTACCTTACTTCAGGGCCTGAATCCTCATAGTTTTCCAACCTTAATTGGTTTTTGTCTTTGGAGGTTTTACGCTTTGTTTTGTTCCATTTTTGAGGACTCTAGAAGGAAATCCTTAGGCCTTTCAGTAAA
Source organism: Chinchilla lanigera (assembly GCF_000276665.1). Taxonomy (NCBI): domain Eukaryota; kingdom Metazoa; phylum Chordata; class Mammalia; order Rodentia; family Chinchillidae; genus Chinchilla; species Chinchilla lanigera. The sequence goes on from NW_004955458.1 coordinate 13,989,937, forward strand.
ACATATATTTGTAGGCAGCCGTGGGGAGGGTGTGGCGGCGAGGCTGGGGAGGCACAGATCTGGCTGTTAAAGCCCAACAGCTTTCTGTGGGAGATTTTCCTCCCTTACAGGTATGCTGTCGCTCACGCTCCTTCCCCAGGCCGCACAAAGGTACCACGTCCTCCCCAGTCCAGAGAGGGGTCCTGGGTGGGTACCTGACTCGAGCACGGACACTTACAGTCATTTCAAGAGCACTAATATGGGGCTCACAGAGAAAGAGCCCTTCTGAATTCAAGATCAAAGAGTCACTTCACCGGAGGCTGCAGAGGTGATTTGTGTTGTCCAACAGAGGACACTTGCTTCCGGAAGGGGGCAGGGACTGCGGAGGATGGAAGGTGGAGCAGCGGCATCTTAATGACATCTTCTGGTGTTCTGGATCCAGCTGTACCTGAACTCTGAGAAAACTATTCTTGAATTTGAGAATCGATGCATTGCCATTTGGTTCAAAGTAATTTGAGGTGGGTTTTTGTCACTTGAAAGTGAAAGTATCCTGACTAACACCAGAACACGGGCAGAAATTTCTGGTCAAACAGGAAACCAAGGAATGGGAATCATTCACCCTCCATATGGGTTTTCTTCCAGAGAGAATCTCAGAAGGGAGTAAATGGTCTCCTATCAACTATGAGTGAATTGAGTTCTTTTTGTTCCTGCTTCTCTGCCAACACCAAATCCCGATGAAAGAATCACAAGTTGCTTAGTCTTCTGATTCTTCATTATCCGTCTGATGCAGGTTATTTCTATTTTCTAAAGACATGATTGTTCTGACCATAGCTTTTAATAAATATTAGTGATATTTAATTTTTTAAAATAGCTACGTCACACTAGTTCCCAAACTATTCTTTATCCAGAACATATTTGATTTCCTTTATGTGTGAAAGATTTTGTTTGTAGGAACATACTTACTAAATAATTGTGAATTTGTCTTTGCTACAGGGAATAAATCAATGCATACAAAATAATAAGAACTGTTCATTAGTTACTAAAACCAGAATTTCTACACAGCATTGATATTAATGCCTGGCATTGATATTAATGCCTGCTACAAATATCAATCTTGAGTGTAATGTTAAAAGTTCTGTTAGGATATTTGTGGCATTAGTATATACAGTTGGCCTTCAAAATCTGTGACTCCACATCCATAGATTGCACCAACTGCAGATCAAAGAATATTCAGAAAAAAACACGGCATCTATAGTAAGGATTTACAGACCTTTTTTCTAATTATTCCTCAGATAATGCAGTATGACAACTGTTTACATGGCATTTATACTGCATTGATAATTATAGGGGATCTAGAGATAACTAGGGCATATAAGATGTGCACAGGTTAGATGCAAATTCTAAACCATTTTATGTAAGGGACTTGAACACTAGGAGATTGTCGTGTCCCTGAGGAGTCCTGGAACAAATGTCCCTTGTGTATTGTGGAATAACTACATGTTATAAATACAATACATTGGAAATACTTGCACATGAAAGGATATTTATAGTATTTTGTCCTAGAGACCCTAACTTAGACACATCTGGCCTAGTAAGTTTAGGCATTGTGTTAAGTCTAGAAAGATACAATGACATGGACCATGTCATAATGATATTTATAGTTCATTTGTAGGGGAGAGGAAAACAAATCAAAACCCCCAAATCTTTACACTTTTAGATTCATTGACTAAGCCCCTGCAAATTTGCAGGGGAAGGATGTGCAAAGTTAAGTTTTACATGCCACAGAGGCTTTTCCTAGAGAAATAAAGACCTAGAGAAGTGGTTAGGCTGGAGGGCTTGTATTCCATTTTCTAATGAAGAATGATAAACCGTGGAGATGCAGCTGTGCAGAGGAAAAGGGTTTCGGACTTTCAGTGGCCAGAACTGTGGGAAAGTACAGATGTGGAACCGAATGGAGGCTGTGGGTTATCGTAGCAAGCCCTACTCACTCCATCTTGGTGCCGTCCTTCCATCTTCTTCTGGGGATTAAGACTTTCCTGGGAGGGGGAGTTTATGGTAGTCCTAATTTTTCAGAAATTTCTGCTTTTAGTCATATAACAAAACCTCTGGGAAGGTTTCTTTCTGTGGCTGATAAATCTCAATTGTTCCCAGCTCAAAATAATCCTGATGCCAGCACAGCATATGCGGTGATAGCATATTCTGATCCCCTTTAAATTTCATTCATCATTTCATCAAAATTGGAATTGATCAAATACTAAATTGAATACACCATGGTTTCTCCTCCCAAGGGTCTTACAGCATGAAACCCTCAGGCCATTGTGACTCCATGTTATAATAGATCTGTGTATGCATAACACAGTAGTAGAATGAGGGTTTCATAACAGTACTGCAGGCAGCTCTCAGTAGCTCCTGGCCAGCCTGCTGCTCAGACCCTCTCAGCTCCCGTGACAGTGGGAGTAAAGCTGACAGTGCACAGCTGCACCGTGATCCCTGCCGCACAGCCGTACATGTCAGGCATCAGTGAGCATTCGTGGCTGGAGGAGCAAGATGATGGGGGTGTGTCAAGGACCAGAACATTTCACTCAGCAAACATGGCTTGTTACAGGTTTTCTTTGGCAAAAATTAGCTGTGTTGGACTTTCAAGGTGATGTGGGGTTGGAGTTAGATGAGACTGGGTAGGACCCCACTTGAATCTGACCATAACTTTAAAACAACTTAACAGAAAGCCATTTGGCTAAGGCGGCTGCCATGCCTGGGTTCCTGTTTTAAAAACTGAAACTTAAACTCCACCAATTATCAGCAGCTGAGCATTCATTATATCATATGAGACTTCTCACTGATATAATCCCAAAAAGGCAAAATGACCTTGGTCAACTTTGACAAGGCCTGGGGCCACTTCTAGTTTGGAGTAGCCAGACTTATGAATTGCTGCATATTCAAACTTTAGATTTTAAGGTGCTTAAGTTTAATTTTTAAACAAAACTTACCCCGGAAGGCAACACTGCTACCCGAACCGGTGTGAGTCTCATGAAGGATACTGGAGACTCCCAGAAGTGACATCTACTGAACCACTCCCTGGTCGGATATTTCCAGTTTTGCCTGGTTAAGACTGTAGTCCTGTCGTGCTGTGCTCAGTTCTAACTTCTGTAGTACGTGAACCTTTCATGCCAATATCTGCAAAAGTATTTCAAGCACAAGGAAACACCCACTTCATATTGATAGGGAAAGGAAGCTTCCAAAAGAAATGTCTCAGAGAGAGTAGAAAAAGCATTTCTTCATGTATATGACACTGTGGCTTGATGTACCGCTATGGCCAGAACTTTGTGTAACAATTCTACCATCACATGTGTAGAAATCCTAAGGAAACATTCATCAAGGTAAGGTCTGCAGCCTGGGACCTCCAACGGTGCTTCCTGAATTTTTAAAACACATTGTATTCAAAGGGCATTAGTTCTAGAGTAAAAAGGTGAGTACGAAGTGAAACTGAGGTGTTCTATGAAAATCACGTCTTTGTCAAAAATCACATAGACCTCTGGACCTTGAGGATTCATTTTTCTTTCCATTACTCCCAAAAAAGTTGCTAGAAAATTTTTCTCTGTATGTAAAGAAGGGATTCATGCTCTGCCAGCTGCATCCTGAGCAATCACTTTTGGGATAAAATTATTTTTCTACTGCAAAAGGCTATATTTGAATTTCACCAGCTGCTTTCTTAATGATTATTAGAATATTTTTGGTAATGGCACAAATTTAAGGAGAAGCAGTGATGATACTTAATCCTTCTTTAACAAAGGATATTTTTGTATCAAAGGAAATGACACTTAATGTAATCTAGATGGCTTCTTCCTGGGTGTTCCCTAATTCTGCCAACCTTATTGATCACCCCAACCATTAGTATCCAAAATGGGTTGAGATCCCATTGCACATGTGAAGGGAAACCAAGAACACCAAGCTACCTGTTGTGATTTGTGTCTAGATGTCTCCCCAAAGCCTCATGAAGTCATAGAGTTTTTTGGGGGAAGTGGCTGAATCTAGAGGTTGTGATTGATTTGTAGTGCAATACTGGGATTAAGGGTGCTGTGATTAAGGATGAGTGGCTGCTGGATCTGTTCATCGATTGGACTGGCACCACCTTAATCCCAGCAGTCTGGATAAAATAAAAGGGTCAGAAAGAGGCTTGTTTCCACCCTTTTTGCTTCTGTTGCTTTTGCTATCTTCCACCACCATGAACTGTTGCCCCTCTGCCATGTGCCACCCTGTCTTATAGCTGATATGGACTGAACCCTCTACCAACTGTCAGCTAAATAAACATTTCCCCCTTTAACTTTGGGTATCAGGTATTTAGTCTCAGGACCACGAACAGTAACTAAGACAGAATTTGGTATCAGAGAAGTGGGCAAATTGCTGTGACTATGTCTAACCATGTGTTTCAGGAACCCCTGGGAATGGCTTGTGGGAAGAATTTGGAAAGGTTTGGAGATGCCAAAAAGTACAGCTGGCACACCTAAGGCTGTTCTGCGTGGGAGATTCTGGTCAGAGCTCAGAAGCCCTTCAGGCTGATAGAAATCTGGCCAGTAAAGACTAAGCTTGGGAGGTTTCTGCTGGGAACAAGGACTCCGTTGGTTGTGTGGCTCTAGATGATGTGTGTTATGGCATGGTAGAAAGTTTGTCTGGATTTTGCTCATGTCCAGAGACTTTGCCTGAGACTGAGATTAAGGATGGTGAGCTAGTTAATCTGGCAGAAGAAATTTCAAGGCAGTCTAATGTTGAGGTGGTGGCATGGATATGGTTGGGGGATTTTCCCCAAATTTATGTTGAGAAGCAAGAGCAAAGAGCCCAGCAGAATGATTTAAGCTGTTGTGAGCTTGGCCAGAAAAGAAGCTCCGGTGAAGCTGTGGACTGCAAAGATAGAGCAGAGGAGATCTTGATTGCTGAGAAGGAGTAGGAGAATTGAAAACATGGCCTGATGGCATCACAAGAAGCAGCAGGATTCTACCCTTTGCAGCCTCAAAACTGCAAAAATGAAAGACTTTGCTTTGAGAAGAAAGCTGCAAAGCACCATGTTCCAGAATGATGGAAGCATAGAGAACTTGTTCCTCAGAATTGGATTCAGAGTGTTCAGTGATCCAAGCACTAGTCTCTTACAGCCAAGACAAAAGGAAGCCTGGCTACTGCTCCAGCTGGCAGCAGACCTGGGCATCACCCATGTGGTACTGGTTTTACTTGCATGCATAATGGAAGAATTGTGGGTTCAGGAAGGCTTCCATACAAATTTCAGAGGGCCTAGAAGGTCAGGCAGTGTGCTCTTGAGAAGGCAGTGATGAGGTTGTGAGTGTGAAGCCAAAGATGCAGTGGAGACCCCAGAAATTTGGAGAAGCCAGGTACATGTATCATCTAAAGAACACTATAAGGAGGGAGCAAAGCAGTTCCAAGAGAGAAGCCATGGGAACTACAACCATCAGAAGTACTATAAGGGTTGAGCCTTGGGTGCTATGCATAGAACTACAGGACTTACTGTTTACCTTACTGGATTTTGGACTTGCTTTGGTCCCATTCCTTTATATCCTCTTGTTTGTAACTTTTGGAATGGAAATGTCTATCTTGTTCCATTGAATGTTGGAAGTGTTAAACTTTCTTTTCATTTGTACAGGAACTCAAACTGAGAGTTTGTCTTGAATCTCAGAAGAGACTTTGGACTTGTACTTTTCAGCAATGCTGAAATGGTTAGGCCTCTGGCAACACTTAGAGATGGACTAGGTGCCTTTTACATAAAGGGATGTGCAGGAGTCTTTGAGGGTCCAGGGTGGAATATTATGATTTGTGTCTAGATGTCCCATCAAAGCCTCATGCAATCACAGAGTTTTTGGGAGGTGGCTGAATCTAGTTTGTTTGATTTGTAGTGCAATGCTGGGATTAAGGGTTCTGAGATTAAGGATGAGTGGTTGCTGGATCAGTCTACTGATTGGATTGGATAAAATAATCCCAGCAGTCTGGATAAAATAAAAGGGGCAGAAAGAGGCTTGTTTCCCCCTTTTTGCTCTTGTTGCTTTTGCTGTCTTCCACTGCCATGAACCATTGCCCCTCTGCCATGTGCCACCCTGCCTTGGAGCCAGCTGATGTGGACTGAACCCTCTACAAACTGTGAGCTAAATAAACTTTTCCTCCTTTAACTTTGGGTGTCATGTATGTTGTCTCAGCAATGAGAAAAGTAACTAAGACACCCTCCATTCTCTATGGGAATTCTGAGGTGCAGAGGTTGGATGGGGTAACTTCCTTCCACCATTTATGCTGTTGCATTCACTTCTTGATAACCTGAGGTGGTTTTCTCTTCTCAAACTTGAATACAATTACTTTTTTACCTTCATTTTCCCTAAATACTGACATAGAAATCACTTGTGTATGGTTGATTTTCAAGAAGGACTTGGGAAAACAGAGGGAGCACACTGCTGCAGAGCACAGCAAGTCCTGAACATTTAATATGTGGGATTTGCCCACTGATTTCCAAATGAAAAATCCCAGGCCTTTCCATCTGTGGGAATTTTCCTTGCTCTCTCCTCTCCTGGGCCTCCAGATTTCATATTCTTGGGCTCTTTCCCATCCATCTTCTCGCTCTCCCTCCTTATTTCCTATATAAACTTATCCTGCTTCCACCTCCTTGGTCTGCTTTTGAAAACTTACATTTTTCTTGGATTATTATGGAGAGAAATATGTTTACTTTTGACTTACTCATCTTTCTTTTGAACTGTGTCTCAGGACCTATTTTTTTTTTAAACAGTATGACTTTTTCATGCATTTTGCTGAGCAAAAGTCATTTCCCTGTTAAGAGAAATTTCATTAATATCATTTAAAATAAATATTTTGTTATCTTCTTGCTATATGAAAGTCTATATCATATCCATATTTTAGTAGCTAGTCAGCATTATTTTTGTAGTATTGCCAAAATAAGGCTATTTTGCAAATCATTAAGGAGACCTAACCTTCAATATGGTCAGAGTTTAAATTTACATTACATATATATATATACACACACATACGTATATATGGTAAGTTTTGCATATTGTTTACTGAGGAAGAAATCTTTTCCCACAAGCAGCGTCGTTCTTCTCCTCTTTGAAATTTTCTTTTGGTAGGATAGGCTTTTATTTCCAGGACACTGTGAGTTAACAGGAGATAGATATTAAAATTACAAACCCAAAGTTGTAGTCCATTGTATGCAAAAATAGGAGTTTGAAAAGAGGTGAAATGCTTGCTTACTCTTTTATATCTTTGCTACTGTCAGAAATTCACAAATGGATGCAAAACTCAGAACAGACTCAGGGGTGCAGTTGTTTCTGGCTTTGCGTCAGAGGTGTTCATCCTTGCCCCCGTCACATCTTAGGGCTCCAGAGCTCTGCCTTTGGATCTCTTTCGGCAAGTGAGCCTTGGTAAACTGACAGTAATTCCACAGACTGTTTGAAAGTGTTTTGCATTTTCCATCTGGTCCGTTAATTTTCCCACATCTCTAAGACAATGTCCTTTTCTTGTTTGTAAAGTTTGCTAAGAAGTTTCCAGGGCGGTCAGTCTTGTTACAAGGCCTCTCATCATGCGAGCCTCCCACCAGGTGCATTCGCAGCCTTCTAAATGGGATTTGAAGACAGTTTTATGGAGTTGATGAACAAGGAGTATGAACACCAGGCTGTGCACCAGCTGGCTGTTCTGCCTCAGGATCAAGAAGCGACTCCTCCTAGTGACGTCATCAGGTCGCAGGGCTGCGTCCGAGGGCCCCTGGGCCTGGACCAGCTTACTGGTGCACAGCTCTCACCAGCAGGTGAGACTCTAACCTCAACCAGCGAGGCCATCGCTATGACATTCACCCTGAGTGTCCCTCATCATCTCTGCAAGTTTCCCACGAGAGTTTTACAAATGGCCACAGAGTAGGCATTTGATGGCCTCCCGTGTTCTTTCTATCTCTTATTCCAGCTCCCACTTTCCTTACCATCTCTGCGCATCGGCTGTTCTAGAGAAACAGACACAGTAAATGTTCACAGAGTCACTGTCATGTGCCGAGAACTATCCCAGAGACCGTATATCTGTTAAGTCATTTCATCCTTTCAGCCACTCTGTTGATGAAGCCACCATCTACAGATGAAGAATACTGAGAATTGTGCAGGGTGTGGACACAGAGCTGGAAATGAGTCAGACCTGGGTTCAAATCCCAGCTCAGCCACTTACTCATCCTGTAACTTTGGTGAGTTCTATAACTTCTCTGACTCTCAGAATCCTCATCTGCAAATGGAGAAAATATTAGTACTTTCTTCTTTAGATAGTCATGAAGATGAAGTAGAACAACACGTGTAACAACATGAAGTGGAGTCTCTGGCATGTTTTAAGTATATAGTAAATATTCTCAATATAGAACAGGATTAATCTTCAATATCCCTTGCATAGATTAGCAAACTGAAGCTTGGAAAAATGCAAAACTTGCTGACCATCTCACTGACCATAATACCACTGCTGCTAAAACCTCACGGAGGCTGTGGTGTTGAACGTGGTTTTGCTCAGCAAAGCTTCTGATGGTGAATACACTTACCTGTGACCAGAGCCACACATGAGACTTTTCAAATGAACAGGTTTGATGACTGGGTGACATGAGGGGGGGAGCTGAGCAGTGTGGGGTCTCGAGATACGAGCACAGATCATTCCTGGGTAGTCTCAAACTTTTGGCTCAGTGCCGAATCTGCATTTCACCGCTTGCCGTGGAACTCTTATTTTTCTCAAAACTCTAGAGGCCAACTCTATACATATGTGTAGCATAATACCACGTAAACAAGGGTTCTCTTGGAAGGCAGGCCGCTTGTCATACTATAGTGGCTTTGTGGCTGAAATGAAAACCATATGCTTTGTGGTATTTTTAGATTGGTTAATATTATAGATCAGCAGGATTTTCATTTATAGATGACTGTTCCAGCTGGTTTTTTCCAGTTACTTTAATGGAACTCAAAAAATTTCTACCAAACTGTAAACTTTCAGGAGAGTGTTGTACAGGAAGGAAACAGTGGTGGATTCTTCTGCATTTCACATGGAATTTGTATTTGTTTCCAGGGCCTGTGTCAGGAGGACCTGACTGACCCAGGCTTTGCTCTCAAAGAAAGTGCAACAAATAAGGTGAACTAATTCATGAGAAATGCCTTGAGATTGTCCTGGAGGCATGAGGGAGTAGAAGAGAAGAGAGAGGGAGGAAAGGGTGCTGCTCACCTACCTGGCCAAGTTCTGGACATTTCCTGGTATGGCATGATTATGATGCTATTTTCATTGCTTTGAGAAAGGAAGACTTTTCTTGCTAAACTTCCTTTTTTCAAAAAAAGTTTTACATTTCTTTTTTTTTTTTTTTTTTTTTGTCGTTGTTTTTTTTTCTCCAGTACCGGGAACCGAACTCAAGACCTTGCGCTTGCCAGGCAGGCGCTTTGCCGCTGAGCTAAATCCCCAGCCCCAAAAGTTTTACGTTTCTTATGAAATATCTTAAATTACTTTCTTCTCCACCTAAATTGTGCCGCTAAAAATGACACTTGTCTCTCTCTAAAGAGAAATGGAGGCAGATGAAGGGATATGACTTTAAATCTCATAATTTCATCAAAAGCAGTGATCCGCAACACTTGGTGTAAGTCCTTGTGAACCTAAGGGCTGACTGATGGGCACTGTCTCTTCTGCTAGGCAGGAGGCTGGAAGAAAAGGGTAAAAGAAAGGAATTGTTAGGGTTCCTCTTAATAATTTTTTTGGCGGTCCTGGAGATTGAACTCAGGACCTTTGTGCTGGGCTATATTGCCAGCTTTTTTAAAAAAATATTTTATCTTGAGGCAGAGGCTTACTAAGGCACTAAATTGCCTAGTCTGGGCTTGAACTTGGAATCTTCCCATCTCAGTCTCCCAGGCCTGGCTCACTATAACAATGTGCAGGACAAAGAACTACGAGCTGACGATCAGTTTGGTTTATGCCAGGTCTATGCAGGGAGCACCAAGAACTCTGTTGGTAGAGGGAAAAGTCAATGAGATTTTGCTTTGGCATTTTTAAAGACCAGTATATTATGACTATATGGAGTCCAAGAGCTATGAACAGAAAGTTGCTTCATTGTCCTTGCCATAGTCACCTTGAAAATATACGCTGCTCAGCCTCCTTTCCTGGCCTGCTTCCACAGCCTGATCTGTTTCAGCTGACAGAAGTGACTCTTGCTCTGCGTGTAACTCTTCTACAAGTATGAAAAGTCCCCGCAAAGTCTAAATCATAACTACGGTCTCAAATCTTCTCTCTGCAAATAGGGAAGGAGGGTCTGGCTCTGGTCTGTTCGTTCATCCTCTTCCCGTTTGTTCATCTCTTCCTCCTCAGCTCACCATATTGCCTTCGTTTTCTAGGGCCAGGATTGGGGGCAGAAAGAGCATCAGAAGAGGGCCAGCTTCCTGCGTATCTGTGCTTTCTGTGGTTCTTTCGTGGCTGCCGTTGCCCTTGCCCTGGTTGTGGCTGTTCATCACATTGTTACATTTTTGCACCATGTTGCTGGGACAGTTCAGAGGACTAGTTCCTGATATGGGCAACACACACTTCCACTGACCCCTGATGTCCTGCTTGTCTCCTTTCACGCTGACTGCTGTCGCTGAGGTTGTATCTCCGGCCTGCATGCTGGCATTCCCTTGCTCCATTGAGCTACTTTCTGGGATGGAGTCTTTTTAAGATGTTACAAGATACCTTCTGTGGGGTTGGTCAGGGTCCTAGAAACACATCCCTTCATGGCCTCTACACCAAGACAGTGCAGGCAGCTTTCCCTAGTTCTCTGTTCTGCCCTCTCGGGGGCCCTCAGGGAAGCCCCAGCCTCCAGGAGCACTCTGAATGGGAGGCAGGCTGTGGTCTCTGTTCAACCACATCCTCCAGCCTTCGAGGACACACATCACGTTCTCCCGTAGGGAGTGGAGAGTAGCCAGTTAATCTCTATTCTTGGGAATTCTTTTCAGCAAGCTCAGTTTTTCCACCCTGTGGAGGTGAGGACCAGCTTGGGTACCTTGTAGTGACTTTCAGTTCTCACCAGCTGGAGTGGGGAGGGAGGAACTTGCTGCTGAATTTCACTCTCAGAGCTTCGTCTAAAAGGCAAAGATTATGGAAAAATCCCATTGGAACCTAATAGAATTTTGCGGGTTGAGAGTTCACAAGTACTTTCTGTGCTGACTGCACTGTGAGACTTCCTCATGAGTCATTTAGGAGAAACATTTCCAGGTTGTACTATCTCTGAGAATTAGCACTTGTGAATACTTGTACATGTCTACTTCAATAATTATTTGCCAGAGAAAGAGAAGAAGAATAGACCTGTCTACATTGGTGGGGAACTATATATAGCTGTAGCTAAAACGTATTCAGCACTTCTAGCTAAGCTCTGCTATATGTATGTTTTAAGGATTTAAAGTGTCATCATATTATAAATAGGAGAGTGAGGTCCAGAAAACTTAAGACATGACCAAAATCATCTTGCTGGAAAAAACAAAGCTATATTTAAGTTTGGCCGCTGGCTCCAGAGTTCTTGCTCATGACCACTGCTCTCCTCTACCACAGGGGGTGGCCTGCCATGGGAAGGGTTTCCCCCACTGCCGACCGCTGTCCAAAGCCCATCTGAGTTTCATTAGGCTGAATGATTCAGACTTATGGGAAGTGTAGCCTCAGGGAGGATAGTATCCGTCAAGACCAACCTTTTGGACAGTGGGTTAGGTTTGTGCAGCTTGATGTCATTGCTCTTCTGAGTGGGAAACACACATTGTTTTGGGGAAGAAGAGGAGCTTTCAGTAACAGGTATATGCCCACAATGGGAATCCCATGGAAAAGGTCTACCTGTTTGGGTAGTTCTCCATTTAAGCTGGTGAAAGGGTCATACGCAGTATATGCAGTTCAGGCTCAAAGGTGAAAATGTGTCGTTGGTTTCTTGAATTGCCCCAGTTGTTCAGACAAGACTAATATACCTGCATTCCTGTGTGGGGACACTATGCAGGGAAGGGTGTGCATGCTCGTGGTCAGGACCACACCAGCCCCTGTGGAGCCCGCGAGAAGGAGGAGGTACTCACTGAAGTGGGCCACCTGGAATTCTGGATGGCGATCAGCTGGGGAGTGGCAGAGGCCTACGGCCAAGTGCAAAGGAGAACAGGGTGCTCGGAAACAAGCTCCAGTTCAGAGAAGTGGTGTGAAGTCAATCTTCTCCTCCCCAGTATATTTTCAAGAATCTGACCAGCAACAGGTCTTTCTACACTAGGGATCAATATGAGGCTGTTGTTTGCTGCATGGTTTCAAAGATGTGAATCTTGTGTACCCTTTGAATAGGGTTTGACAGGCACAAAATTGAGAGGAGGTTGGACATCAAGCTTTGCTCAGGCTCCTGGCTGGAGTGTCATGGCTGAGGAGCAAGGACAGCCAGCCGTCTCGGCTTCAGGAAAAGGAGCCTGGAGTAAAGGGAACAAGAGAACTGCACAAAAGTAAGTCAGGCACAACGCCTTGGAGCACTTCATTGTGTGCAGCTTCACATGCAGCCTGAGGACCATGTAACTAGCAGCAGAACTGAAGCACTCACCATTTTACAGTGCTTCACGTGTGTCTGACCTTACACTAAGGCTGGAGCGATAATGCAGTTATAAAAGTGTGATCTTGGTCTGCACAGAGCTCACAGTCCAGGGAAGAACTGGAGATAGTCACAGGGCGGGGCTCTGTGTGCGAGCTTGGATGGGGTGTGTACAGGTGCTCTGACATCACAGGAGGACGCACGCCTGGACTTTAATGACCAGAGGTGGTGTTAGGATTTGCACAGAGCTCACAGTCCAGGGGAGGACTGGGGGTAGTCACAAGGCAGTGCTGTGCGTGCTTGAATGGGGTGTGTATAGGTGCTCTGAGGTCCCAAGAGGGCGTACAGCTAGACTTAACTGCAGGAGGTGGTGTTAGGGTTTGGGGGTGAAATGTCCCCCAAAGGCTCATGTGTGGAAGGCTTGGGCCCGATGTGACACTGTTCAGAGGTGGGGCCTTGGAGAAGTGGTTGGATCTGGAAGGCTTCCACCTCATCAATTGTTCAATCCATTGACGAATGCATAGTTGAATGAACTAGCGGAGGCAGACTTAGGTGAAGAGAACGGTCCTCAGGGACAGGCTCTGGGCATCCATCTTGTCTCAGCTCCTTCTTCTTTCCCTCTCTGCTTCCTGGCTGCCCTGAGGGGAGCAGCCTTCTCCACCATGCACACCGGCCGCCATGTTGTTCTGCCTGTTCGCCAACTGTGAATCAAAACAAACCTTTCTTCCTCTAAGTTTTTTTTAGGTATTTTGTTAAAGTGGTGAAAAACTAACAAAGGAGATGTTAAAGGAGACTTCCTGGGGAGGTGATCTCTGGAAAAGGTGCTGTCAGATGATCCCCACATGCAGATGGAAATGGCATGAAGAGATTGTTTCAGGGCAGAGGAATCGACTTGGACAGGAGCCCAGAGGCAAGAAGGACCCTTGAGTGGCCTCCTAATACCCTGGAGGATTGTGCCAAGAGGAATGGCTAGAACTGAGGCTGGAGAAATCAAGTCAGGGACAGGCACTGAGGGGTTTTTATACCAGCTTCTGAGGTAGACAGTGATGTCATCATTTTATAGAGAGGCAAGCGAGCTCAGAGGATGAGTCACTTTGCCTTGAATCGCCAGTGCAGGCTGCAGATACAGATGATTCTAAACTGTACATTTCACCAAAAACAAAGCCTTTCCTCCTTCATGTTCTCAGTGTTTAGTTTGGGAAGAGTTTAATTAAAATCTGTAGCATTTTGTACCACATAAAATAATGTGTCCATCTCCAATAGGCCTCTTCGCCCTACACTGAGGTAAAAGTTGTTGCATCCTCCCAGGATGAAACAAATTGAAACTTATTTAAAAATATTCTTCACTGATCCTGATGGAGGCAGCAAATCACCAAGAACTCTGCTCCATGCTTGGACTGAAAGTGCCTGGGAGCAAAGTCTTGAGGGCTGCACATCTGCATTCCAAGTGAGAGTCCAGCGAGAAAACACACAGAAGTTTCTTTCATTAAAATGTAAAAGAGCCAGTTTGTTCATGACCTGGGTTGATTGGGGTCAAGAACTCAGCATGATAATAGTTAATACATCAGAAAATCTGTGTTTGCTCACTGGCCCATGCTCCTGACCACGCTCTCCACTGTAAGTTCTCTTGACCTAGCCCCAGGGAAATGTAAGCTGGTTTGAGCCTTTTTTAAAGTTTCTTTTTTCCTTCCCTTCCCAATTAGAGGAAAAATCTAGCATCACTGTTGCATGTAATCACTAATAACTGAAAAATAAAGCTCACTGAAAGCAGTGAGTGTTGTCACAGTTCATGAGAATTCAGAATGACTGCATCTGGATGGTGGCCTTTCCAGGTACACACACCTGATGACTTCTTCCCATTTTGTCACAGGGTTTGGGCATAAGTTATTATTTGTACCCCATCCCGCAGCACTGCAGACCAAGTGTGTCTTAGACAAAATTGAGAAATAAGCAAAAATGCCTTTGGGATTTCAGCACTCTCTCTCCATTTCTTCCTCTCCTGTGGGCCTTCACACCTGTGACTCAAGGACTAGCATCTCATTGTCTCTTTTTTCCCTTCCATGAAAATGAAAACAACCCTAACTTTTGGAAGGTAGCAGGGGGTAATTATGATGATGATAAGAGTTAATGCTTAGGTAACACATGCTATATACAAAACACGGGGTTCTGAAAAGTTTTATATGCACTGATTCAATGAGTTATTCTGGTAACTCTATGCACTAGCCAATGCTATTATCTCCCCATGGTTCAGAGAAGTTAGTTTACTGCAAGGTCATGTAGTTAGGATATGGTAGAGACGCCGTTTGAACCCAGGAAGCCTGGCCTCTTCCACGCCCTTAACTTACCGAGAATGGCGTATTGGAGAATAAGCATGATTAATTAGCAGAGATGTCATGGCATGGTCTAAGTATGTTAACATATTATTTTATTTACTATTCTTAACTGGACTATGATGTAGTTTTATAACCACATTTTACAAAAAGCAAGATGGAAGGATAAGTGACCTACTGAGATTTCACACCTAGTAAGTAGCATAGCAACAACAGGAGCAATGCTCTCAATGATCGTAAATTCCTCATTCTTTCCACTGGAGCAGGGTATGATCCTGACCATCAATCCCAGGAGAAGCCCCACCCTCTTTGGACTTTGCACTTAGAACGTGGGAGAACACTAAGTTACACGGCTGGTGCTATGATCATTTGGGGTAGAATTTCCACGAACAATTAGTAGGTAGGAGAGAAACATTGTATTTGTCGGTGGATTGTAGATAATTAGACTTTCTTGAACCTAAAAATGACCCTTCCTAGGCTGCTGTCCATTCAGCCAACCCAGTGTGGTCCCTTCATGTAGAAGCTTTCTCTTTTTGGTTTAGTTGACTGTCTTCACCCCAGTAGTTCACAACCCACTTCCTCCCTCAAGTTGTTCTGTCTGAAAGTAAACACACCTTCCCTACGCTGCTGTCTAGGATGGGCTGTGTCACCTGAGCTAGAAACAGCCTTTGCCCTTACTTTTCACGTTTAAGCCGTTCCCAGATTCTATAGACTCTGCCCTTTACTAAGGATTCTGGTCTATTTCCTTAGTCCCATGGTTCATACCATCTTTGTTTAACTCTTTCTTCACTGTCTGCTTTATTATTGTAGTCATCTCCTCAATTACCTCTTCTCCCCTGGTTTTCTCTCTTTCTTCACCCTCTGCTTTATCATTGTAGTCACCTCCTCAATTACTTCTGTTCCCCTGGTTTTCTGTCCTGTAGCGTATCCACCACGCCACCCTGCTGTACTTGCTCTAATATGAAAATCTAATCCTGTCACTTCCTTGCCCCAAATCTGTCAAAAGCAGGCCCTTAGCACTTTTGTACTAGTTTCTTAAACTTCAGAATATGGGCTTCAGCAACATATCTGGCACTGATGGTGTCTCTCAGAAATGTTTTAAAAAGACTTTAATTTTGAGGACTGTTTAAGCTTAAATAAACATATGTCCTATATTATTTGGTGACCACTTGTAATAAAATAACCCAGAGCTGCACTGGTGTTTAAGATCACCTGGGACCAAGTGGCTCTCTGTTTATTTTCTCACACTATTTAGAAAAGAATGGAGACAAGCTTGACACACGTCTGAGGGAAAGGATGGCCGAGTGGTATGGCCATAGTCTCTTTCAGTAGTGACTCCATGTTAATTCGAATAGAGAGAATGAATGGAAGATCAAGCTATTGCTTGGCAATGGTCACCTAGGCTAGCTGAATTTAAATCATCATTCAAGCTCGTGGTCAGTGCCACGTTCCATGACAGTAGCCAGTTGATTTTAGCCAGTTTGGTCTTATAATAGCACCTACTGCATTAAATGAATGTTGTTAATTTGCATCTTGTTTGGCTTACTTTGTAAATTTTGTTTGGTTTTGTAATTCTGTAAGAGTTATATACATTGGGAAATTAGACCTCATTTATGCTTTTATACCTTTTTAACTTTTTAAAAATTAGGGCTGTAATAAAAGTAATTTGTCAATAGTGAGAATAAATAATAAATTATTTCTTTTATAAATGACCCACACCCTGCATGGGGCGCACACCAGTAATCCCAGCACTTGGGAGGCTGAGGCAGGAGGATCACTGTGAGTACAAGGCCTGCCTGGGCTACATGGTGGGTCCAGGCCAGCCTGAACTGCATATCGAGACCCTATTGTGTACCACCTCCCAGCCAAAAAAGTGTCCCATGCAAGTTTTCATACCCTAGCCTGGGAAGCCCTGACCTATAAAATCAAGTGCAGACTCTTCAGAGCAGCAGATGAGGCCCTTCTTGGCTGTCTCTCCCACCAGCAGCTGCATTTCTGCCCCCGCCCCCAAGCCTTTCTCACCCAACCAGAGCTTCTCGGCAGAAGGGACTCTTCTGTCACATTTGCACCTACTGACACTTGTAGGACAAATTAACAGAGGAGTACATTAATGGACAGGTGATGGAAAGCAAGAGGAAAAGGGGGAGGGCCCTTCCCGAACCTAATGGCCAACTCCCACCTTTGCAGACAAGGGTTCTGCATGTGACTCCCGGAGGGGAGGCCCTCAGCCTTACCCCTCCTCAGCTACATTCCGTCACAGAACAAGTTCACAGGAACATGAGCGGCACAGGCACGGGCAGCCGCAAGCAGCACCCAGCGGGGAAGGTCAGATGCAGCCTGCATCCCTACAGAAGGAATCATCTCCCCACAGCGTTTCCACTCCGAGACTCCCAGAAGGTCAAAGAGGCTCCACACTGCCCTGAGTCCCAGAACCTCTCAGCTGCGTCCCGCCCACCCGGCTTTAGCTTCCCAAGGAAGAATGATTGGCTCAGAAGAGTTTTCTGCGTGCTCTATTTTTAGCCCAGGAAGTGTTTGCTTTTGATGTTTATGCATGTGGATGTGGGCTGAGATCAGCTGATGTGGGATCAGGGGCAGACAGCTGGCTGAAGTGGGGTGTAAGCAACTTAACAAAGCTATGCAGCTTCTCCTGCTCTTGAAGGCTTATCAGCCCCCAAATCCCAGGTCACTTAGCCAGTGCCGGTCCTCTGTGCTGGGTCTCTCCTCCGCTCGGGTCTCTCCTCAGCTTAGGTCGCTCAAGGATGATCTGGGCATGCTGTGCGCTCGAGTTAGCTTCCTAGCGAGAGAGAACGTTCTTCCCTCCTTTCTACGTCGCCTCCTTCTTCTTTGCACTATTCAGTACTTGCCTCAAGTTGCAGGTTACCACTAAGCCCGTCTTGTTTTTGACCCTGATCTGAACTGACAAAACCGTAAAATAAGTTCTTTTTATATTTGTAGAGAGCACTGCACATAGACAGCTCAGACATCATAAAAGAAGATGTCAGTCTTGATTCTTTTCCTAGAAACCTGCTTTTGAATTCTGCATATGGAGACCATGAGAACTGCGTTCTCTAAGCTCTGTGACCAAGAATAAGTCATTCACCTCTTTTGACCTGAGATTTGTCTTTTATAAAGTAACAATGGGCCAGGTATGGTGGTGCATGTCTGTAATCCCAGCTCTCAGGAGGCTGAGGCAGGAGGATCAGGATCACTGTGAGTCTGAGGCAGCTGAACTATGTAGTAAAACCCTGTTTCAAAAAGAAAAAAAGTAACAATGCATGCACACCTGCTCTTTTCACATAAAAGGCAGTGATGAGGATTAAAATGAAAATGTTTACATTTTACATAAACAAGTTTAGTTATATAATGGATTGCTATGCAGTGATTAAAATAACATGGTATAATATAATCATATAAAAAAGAATAATATCATAACATAAAAAAGAATCCATCAAAAAGAACTAAGAGAGAAAGAAACAGATCACCAAACGTACATAATAGACAGATGAAAGCGCACATAGTACACGTAGCGTGTGTACTGAGTACTGAGGAACCGAGGAGAATGGGTCAGTCAGTGCCTTTACTAAGGAGTCTGGAGTTATAGGTTAACTACTTACTGACCCTCTCAGCTCTGGAGAAGACTCGTGGGAGACATCGAGGCACAGGAATCCACAGGAACCCACTCGCCACGGCTATGGCGGAGGCTCCTGGACCCAGAGCTCTGCTCCCCCAGGGCCTCATCTGAGGTGACTCAGGACCCTGTCTGAGATTTCCGGTCAGTAAACTGCAATGCGCTTGTTTACAGTGAGAGGCCTGAGTCAGAGGTCAAGAGGGAATTGTTCCCAAGGTCATCGTGGATAAGGACAGAGAGCACCCCAACCTGGGCAGTTCTCACTCTCACGCCAGTGAGTGACCGGTGGGCCACCTAGCAGTGAACGGGGCAGGACCCTGGAACACCAGCAGATGTGAACTCCTCGGCGCGGTTCCCATGTCATGGGCTGGATTAGAGTCACAGAGTAAGGAAGGGCTGCGGTGGTTGGTACAGAAATAAACGCTGCTCTTTTAAAATCCCCAGTAGTGTCCAATAGACTTTATTAATACATTTTCCCTGTTTACTGTAATCAATCAATGTATAATAAGAATGCTGAAGGTCACAGTTTAGGTTATTAAAATGCTAGCAAGTACACCAGGGCCTGGGCTTTGAAACGCCTGTAAGTCTCCTTATTGGAAGAGCTGACTTCATACCATTGGTTCCACCCTGTATCATCCGGGGAGAGCTCAGGTCTAATGAAGGCTCCAGAGCTGATTTCGTTCCCGCACAGGCTGGTAGCGTCAGAGAGAGTTTTCCCCACAGCCATTTGGCGGAGCCTTTGAACTAGAAGTCGCACGAGAAGCATGTGGCACCTGAACTCCTGGGAAAACGACCAACAGCTTCGCTCCACTGAGACAGCAGCCCCTGTCCCTGTAAACAGGAAGCCTGTGGATATTTGTGTCTGAGCGGCCCGAGGAGGCAGCAGGGAAGTTTGGTTTGGAAAAAGTCATGCAGAAGAGGGACTTACCAGACAGGGAAGGTAGAATGAAGACGACTTCTACTTTGCTGTGCAGACAGGCGTTGGCCAGATAAGCAGCGACGATGCTGGACTGTAGCTCTCCAAAGGCAAGGAAAAGAGGAAAAGATGGTGGAAATACCTGGCAGCGGTCCTTCTTTCTCTCCTTTGTGCTCCCCAGACCTCCCGTGTTGCTACTGTGTGCGGCATACCTGTAACGCTAGCATACTGGGAGGCTGGAACAGGAGAATCAGTTCAAGTCCAGTCTAGGTAACTTAGCAAGACTCTGTCTCCAAATCAAAACTAGAAACAAAAATAGAACTGGGAATGTAGCTCATTGCAAAGGTCCTAGGTTGAATACTCAGTACCACTAAAACCAAACCAAACCAAACCGAAGAGAAAGCCCCAAAAATAACAGAGGTAATTGTCAGCAGGTGTCAATCTTGCCTCTGCCTTGCCCACGGTGATGAGGAAACCGGTACCTCACAAATGTAGCACACTTCAGGCTCATAATAGATGCTTAAAAGTGTATCTTAAATGAGTAGATAGATGATGTGTGTGAAACCTGGAGAAGACACGAGCAGCATAACTTATTGGTGACGTACACACCACACAACCTGGAGATCAAAGTCAGCCCCACTGCGTGGACTTCAGGGACAGGCTGAAAACGAAGAGCCAGAGGACCTGCAGCACCACGTGTTCTGAGATGAAGGAGCCTGTGCGGCTGAGTTGGCCCAAATCCTGGGTATTAACAACACGCACTCTGCTTGATATGAGTTGTAGGATATTTTTTTGTTGTTTACTACTCCTTTTACTTATGTGATAAGTAAGCGAGTCCTGTGTATTTCAAATACTTACTGCTATTCTTAGCTTCAGCAAAGCAAACTTCGGTCCTCAGCAAGCAAGGGGAGCCTTCTTCACAGAGGAAATCAGTGTTCCCCTAACATGAAACGCTCTGTTCCAGACCTGTCCATTGGTGGATCCTCCTTGTCTTCCAGTCTCAGCTCATATGCTATTTCCTTTGAGAGGACGCCCCAAGCAATGTCAGGATCCTTTTCCACCATGTTACTCTTCCCATTTCATTCACAGCATGGATCACCATCTGCGTATATGGATTGTGTCCTCCAAGTTGTGTAATCAATCTGTGTCTATCAACTGATACAAATGGATAGAGAAGATGTGT
The DNA here is from genome assembly GCF_000276665.1 of Chinchilla lanigera. Taxonomy (NCBI): domain Eukaryota; kingdom Metazoa; phylum Chordata; class Mammalia; order Rodentia; family Chinchillidae; genus Chinchilla; species Chinchilla lanigera. Next base: position 14,010,532 of record NW_004955458.1, read on the forward strand.
ACACACACACACACACAAATACACACACACACTCACCTTAAAAAGAAGGAAACACTATCATTTTTGGCAAAATCGATGGACCTGGAGGACGTTATACTAAGTGGCAAAATGGAATAAGCTAGGCACAGGAAAAACATACTGTGTGATCTTACTCATGCGTGGAATTTTAAAAAAGGCGAACTCATGGAAGCAGAGACTAGAGGTATTGTCAGGGTTTGGGTAAAACATGGGGCAGAAAGGAGGAGATGCAGGTCTAGGGTATACAGTTAGAGTTACCCAAGTTGAATTATTTCTGGAGAGCTATATTAGTTATAAAGCCCATGATTACCAATACTGTACTGTATATTTAATTTTTTTCTAAGAGTTTAGGTCTATATGAAGTATTTTACCACTAACCATAATGATAAGGAAGTTTGGGGAGGTTATGGATATGTCTGTGATTTACGAGTATATACTTACTCCCAAGCTCAGGGAGTCTAAACACGTGCAACTTTTTACATGCAGTCTATCTCAATAAATGGTAAATGGGTAGCTAGATACATACATAGGTAAAGCAGGTTATTTACATACAGTTCTCAGAAGACAGAGAAAATCATCTTCTTACCGTGTGGTTATAGTGAGAGTATAAGATAAAAATGACCGAAAATCATTGGGAATTTATTAAATTCTTTTAAACTTCTGCCCATGGGAAGATGCTTACAGAAAAAGAATGTCAGCCAGCTAAGATAGCGCACATTTGGTTGTTTTCATCGATCTTATAGGTCTGAAAATCATAAAAAAACAGCCTTCAATACGCATATACCTTCCACCAGGGCACCCACCCATGCCCGGTTCCCTCCAGTGCCTTCCTCAGCTGGGAAGGAGGAGCACCCACTATGGTCTTTCCTGAGCTATTTCTATAATTATTGTCATGTATGTTGAGTTCAACGGGTCCAACAGGAAGAAAGCATGCTAAGAATAACAACTCTTCTTACATTTATTTAATACTCCTCAAGATTGACAGATGTCCTTTACGTAAACAATTTCCCCACAGTAATAACTTTGGAAGGTATCTGTGTTCATCTGTTAGAACATTTCCTTAGGTCTAGGCTCACTTGGGTGACTTATGTCGAGAGACAGATTCATAGCGTCATATGTTCTCTTCAGTAGGAGACTTAGTGTTCATCTGTGGCTGAAATACAAATGAATAACAATAATACGATGGTAATGGTGATCATATTGATAATACCGAACTGACTTTCCTTGCTTTCTTATCTACCCGTGCCATCCTGTTAGTGCTTGAACTGCTCTAGGGATGGGTACTCATTATATGTATATAGTCCATTCCATGAATGTATGATTAAGATAGCATTATCTCATTTTAGCCCCAGAGTGTCTGTCATCATTATTTCTTCAGATGAGATGGCTGAAGCGATTCTCTAGCTCACAAGCTGTGCTGTCTGGTAAGTGTAGGTGTCTGAGTTCCGGTACGTGGGTGCACATGTGTGGGTGAGCATGTGTATGATGTGATTTGTGAGTGTACATGTGTGGGTGGGCAGGGGTAGTAGGGATGTCCAGGTGTGGGTGTGCGTGTGTAGTAAGGGTGTACAGGTGAATGTTGTCCAGTTCCATGTTTTATGATACCTCCGATTCCTTCATCTTGAATCAGTTCTTTCCCCCTGTCCTGCTGAGTTACTCACCAGCTAGTCCTTCCTGAATGTCTGCGAGGAGGTAGAATAGTTAAATGATGAATCAGACAGCCAGGAGTAGTGGTGGAGGCCACAGGGTCTGCAGCAGGAAGAAATGGCCCCGGTGGGGCTGCTGCCTTGGTGAAAGCTTGGGCTGTGCCTAGAGGGAGAGAAATGACAGGGAAAGATGGAGATCCCCAGATACACCGGGGTCCTGCCGTTCCTCAGTGGTCACCGCCGTGCCTGTTTCTGAGACCTTGGGCTGGACACAGATCGGGGCGACGAACGCACTTTTAGCTTTTATTCCGACCAGAGCAGTGAGAGCCCATACTCAAAGATCGCTATGGAGAAAAGCCCACTTAGATGCATTTGTTTGTTTCCTTTCTGTCTCCAGTATTCTGTTTGATTTCCTGCCATACAGGGTGTTTCTGGGATGCTACACTGACAGCATTTGCCTGCGATGCTCGCCGGAAAGTGATAGAGAAGCCCCTGTCCGCAGGACCCCGAGCGCAGCGTCGGGGACAAAGCAAGAAGGCGCTTTCACTGGGGCGGAGCGGAGAGAGCGCCCTCTTGGGGAGCTCAGCGCAGGCGCTAATCTGCCTGGTAACAGGCTGGCTTTGGCAATTGTTTAAGCCGGTGGAGATGTTTCCTGCATGGATTTGTGTTGCAGATATTCCTAGAAGATTCTAAGTACAATTCCTGGCTGCTTTTAATATCCATCAACAACTGGTGATCTCGAGCCAACGTGCAGTTTAAAAAATTAAACAGCGAGGGAGAGAGAGACTGCGAATAATCTCCCAAGCAGGCGTACTGTAATTATTTTCGTATTTTGGTGCAAAGGCTTTCAAAATATAGTTTTGTAATCAGATTTGAAAAAGAAAAAAAAAAAAAAACCAAAAACCTCTCCACCTGACTAGGAATGAAGAAAATCCCTCTAGGTGCTTTGGGGCTATTTTTAGTCTTGATTAATTATTCGGCCAAGATAATTCCACGTTCAGCAGCTTCTTTGGAGGAGGATGACAGCTGGGCTCTCAGGGCAGCCTCGGGTCACAGCCGACATCTTCATAATGAAGCAGAGCTCCCACGCGCCTACGGGGGGCATGGGGTGGCGAGTCCTTGATGCTCGTGTCAGCTTGGCCAGCCTGGATCAGCAAGCGGAGGAGAAACTGCTGACTCAGGGCCCCCGACGTGGCTGATCGCACCGCGGTGAAAATAGGTCACCAACGACACGTGGCACGGGGCCAGAGCACAGTGGCCAGGAGCGCTGCACGGTCTGCTGGTGGCGAGATCTATTTTATTCCAACTCCAGACAGCAAGCACTCTGCTTTATTTAAAACAAGCACAAGGTTGCACAACTCATAGGCTAAGACTATGATCGTGCTCCACCCCCGCCTGTATTTTCTTAGGCGTCCAAATTCGGCGTTTCAGCTGATTCCATTTCCGGTCCCGTGCCCAGCAGGCACTCCAGACCTCCGACTTCACTTCTGAGCAGCTAAGCGGGTGTGATTCTCTGTTTTTCATCGAAGCAGCAGGGCACAAGATCCACACAGTGCTGCCGTGAGCCTCTGTGACTCCTTATACGCTGGGGCTGAAACGGTTCTGGCCAGTCTAGTCCGTACCACGCTGATCCGCACGGAGCTGTCTCTGCGGTTCCAGGGGAAGGGGTCTGGTGCTGCCGTGATGGGAAAAAACAGTGGTTTACTTCACCTTGGGTAGGGTCACTCGGGACTGGTGTTTCCTGGTGGCCCCCGTAGTTCCCTTAAGAAGAAGGAGAGTTGTAGAGAGGAATGACTGACTGGCCTGGTGTGACACGGGGTGGAGATCAAGCCAGAGATTCCTCAGCCAGCATCCCTGGACAGTGTGATAAACGCAGATTGGGGGCCCTGCCTTCTCGGCTCTGATTGATTAGTTTGGTGGAAGCTCTAACCGGCTCTGGGGTGACCCTGATGCTGCTGGACCAGAAACCAAATTTCCCCTTGGGTTAAGCAGGTCAACAGTGGCCCCAACACGGCCTCTCCTAAGCCATTTCCATGGCACAGAATTTTCTCCACTAGACTATCAGCATTTTAAGGTAGGGACTATGTCCTGTTCATCTCCGAATTTCCAGACTCCAGTAAAAGCTTAACAAAGAGAAAATACTCATTAGTGTTTTTTGGAATAATTGCTTATTAACTAAACAATCAGCTGATTTTCTTCTTTTTTCAGCTGATTTTATTAAAACTGAGGTGGGTTTATAAGAGATACTTTGCTGAAAGTTTGGAATGACCTTGAATGGGATATTGGTTGCATTGAATGTAAATGATATGAGTGATGTTTAAAGACACAATGAAGTCAGGAGAAGCGAGGCAGCATGTTCTCTTCAGGGGCAGCTCAGGTCAAACGAGGAGAGCTAGGTTTTATGAAAGGGCTGGGCAGGGGAAAGGTGGGCAGGAAAGTGAACAAGGTGTTTTCCTCATTATTTAAATTCTGCACGTAGTGTAAGAGGATCCTGGCAACTCTGTCAGGATCCTTCCTACAAAGAATTCTACAGAGCAGGGTAAGAAATGGTTCTCGTATCAGGGAAGAACTTTCAGCATGGTTTATGACTTGAGGACTATCATAGTCACTTTCTCATCACTGAGACAAAATACCTGACACCCAAAGTTAAAGGAGGGAAGGTTTGTTTAGCTCACAGCTTGTGGTTTCAGTCCACAGATGGCTGACTCCAAGGCGGGGTGGAGTGGCAGAGGGGCATCACAGAGGAGAAATGGTCCATGGCAGAGCAAGGAGGAGGAAGTGAAGCAGCAAGCTGCCCTTCCCTTTTATCCCATCCAGGGTACAATGCTTCTGGTTGGTGCCACCCACACCCAGTTGGGCCTTCCTATTATTCACACTCAAAACTATGCTAACCCAAATGGTGGACTAATTTAGTTATCACATATCCTTAATCCGCATTCACGCACCCCAAGACCAGACACCTCTGGAAAGCCCCACCTATGAATGCACGAGGCTCTGGGGACACATCTAGATACAAGCCATAGCAGGGTCAATCACACAGCATGGAAACGTGTGTGTAGCCCTTGGAGATCAGCTCCCGGGAATCCCCTAGTTTGGGCTCTGTTTGTTTAGATGGAGCAAAGGGAAAAATAGAGTTAGATGTGACCTGGTCAGAAGCGCCCTTTCCCAGGACTTTACTTCAGCTGTTATGACTTTTGTCCTCCTTCTTCCCTACCTTACCTTTTGCACTCTATCACCACCATCTTGCTGGTTGTTTCCTGGTGTCAGCTGTGCCTCCTCTGTCTTTCTCATGCTGTCCTCCTGCGTGGAATGTCTCCTTCTACCATGTGATGAGCGTGAGCTACCACTTACAACTTCATTTAACAGATCTCTTTGGGTGTCTCTCTTCTGGCTCCTCATAATAGCCATGAATACCTCCATCACTCGATCACTTACTCATTCAGAAATTACCTATTGAGTTCCTATTATGTGGTGGGCGTTATGCAAGTTACTGGAAATACAGAGATGGAGATAGCATTGTTCTAACCCTTAGATAGTTCATTGTTTAGAGAAAGGGCAGAGGCAAGCAGCAAGTAACTGAAACAAAGCACCAAGTCCTCCAACAGGAATAAGCATTTGGGCCCTGAGGAAACATAGAGACAGGGCACCTAACCCCAGCTGAAGCATCAAAAAGCGCTTTGTAGGTAACATATCATTTTGCTCAAGGCCTAAAATGTTGCGTAGAATTTGGCTAAGGAGATGGCGAAATCGCACATCAGGGGTAACACTGGCATTTGCAAAGCCAGTATGTGTTTACGTGGCTGGCTGCAGACCACAGATCTTGGGGCCTGACGCTACGCTTTATTCACAAGTGTGCACTCTCATAGTACAGTGCCTGACACACAGTGCATCTCCAAGGAGATGCTTGTTGAAGGAATGAATGGATGAGTGGACAAATGAATGAATACATTAGCTTCTACTGAACTGGCTGGCAAGGATACTGATGATCCCAGGTGATGATTCTTGGGGAGTGAATGTTTGTTGACTCCTTCGCGTTCTGTTCTAGCTTTGTTATTCTTTTTTCCCTTTGTGCTTCTCAGTTGGTTAACAGACATTACAGTTGCACAGGTTCTAATGTGCAGATGCATTTGATATCCTGAGTACAATTGTTGACATGGTTTCCACTGCAGCAGCAAAACGCTCCAACCCAATGCTTTGAAAACAAGTGCACAATTTCTGAGAGAAGAATTGATGTGAACAAGTTTAGAACTGACTGTGCATTTTAGAATTGCTTAAAGTCTCAATCAATCACACTGTGTTCTCAGAAGTAGGTCTTTTTGTGATTGAACAAACACCCATTGTTGTTACTGCCGTTGTAGCCGCCTCTCAGAGTGCTCTGCCGCTCGGGGAACACCGGCTGGTTCTCTGGGCCCACACACCCGCCCACTCCTCCTCAGGGAGCTCTGCCTTTCTGAATCACCTTGGGAAAATGGGAAGTGATTAACTCAAAGCAAATGGATGGCTTATATTTTCTGAATGACTGATAGTAATGGAAGAACTAACTCCTAAGAGATTTGCAGGGGAGTTTGGGAAAGGGGTGGAGTGCCTCTCCGAGTTTTCGGGGGTTGTTCTAGTATAAGGAGCTCGGCATCAGAGTGGGGGAGGCCAAGGAGGCAAGAGTCAGTGGGTGGGAGGACCCGAGTGGCCTAGCTGGGGAATCCTCGAGCTCGTCCTCTCTGCCCGGGCTGCGCGGCTGACCGTTGACTGCAAATAGGTGCTCATCAGTAGCTCATAGCTATCCATGCCTTGTAATGGTGCTTCCCAGCAGCAGGTGCACATCAGAGCCATCTGCAGCATTTAAAAAAATACTAGCTCTAGGGCTGCATCCTAAGAGTTCCTGACTTATTTGGTGTGGGATAAAATCTAAGGATTCAATGTATTTCAAATGTCCTTAGGTGATTTTAATTGAAAGCCAAGGTTAAGACTACTGTAATTGGTTGTAGTGGACTAGGACACCCTCATGCCGACCAGGAAGCGGCTCCCTGATTACGAGCTCTGCCCCACCATGATCTCTGTTCTGAAAAAGGAAGGGAAGGGAGAGTGAGGAGAGAAGTAATTAGGGTTTAGTGTGATCCTTCTAAACCCCAGGCTAGAGAGGCTTTAGGAAACCAGATTACATGCACAGTCATCGGCATTATTACCCTTGGAATCCAAGGGAGAACGGAGCAGAGGAAAAGGGAGCTAGAATTTCTAAATGGAGAGCAGTGGGCTACCAGCAAGAGACTTGCAGGAAGTCACTGATCAGATGGAGAGGCTGCGGCATGAATAGGATAAGAGTGAAAGGTAAGCCCTGGAGGGAGCAGGCTGCCGAACAAGAGAGAGGAATAAACTGCTCCAACATTCCCTGAAGGACAGTGAGGACTTCTTTGTGATTTCTAGGAGAGGAAGGAGGCCTGAGGCTAGTGCTCAGAGGCACGACTGGAGACATACACTTCAAGATTTCAGAGAGCTCACAATAATCATAAATAATTTTAAATTGATCAGGTGTCCTCTAAACTGAAGGCGGGAACCCTCCGTCACAGTTGTACCCTCTACCTACAGATCTCCAGAAGCTGTAAAGGATCCCAGCCACCACGGACGCCACTCAGAGCCTCAGAAAGGTCTCTGCCCCACTCTGCAGCGCCGTGGGAGGAAGTGTCTGTGTGGGGAGCATTCCAGCACTATTTTAATGGCACAGCACCAAGTAACCTAACTTGTGCCAACGTCAATGCCAAATTCACATTCGCTCGGAGGAATTTTTGGTCTAATCCAACAGGAGGTCCTGGGATTCTTTCCTTGACTTTCTTTTATGGTACTGGAGATCAAATCCAGGGGCACTTTACCACTGAGCTACATCCTCAGCCCTTTTTTATTTTGAGACAAGGTGCCACTAAGTCACTAAGATGGCTCGGGTGGAACTAGGAGTTGCAATCCTCCTGCTTCAGCCTTCCTTAGTCCTGGGATTACAGATGTGCACCATTACATTTGGCTTCACCTCCTCCGCTGAGTTTCCTTGTGTCCCTCCTGGCAGGAGCAGTTACATTTAACAAAGCCACAGCAGTGAGAGCCACCATTGGCTCCTTCTTGGAAAGCCCCAACCTTTCCTGCATAAAGGACACTGGACCCCTTTCCAGTCAGGATCTCACATTACTCTGACCCTTTCCAGAGATACAGCATCTTCATAATCAAAAGAACCACTGCCCAGGGGAGAGGGGTCGCGTGCATTGCCTCTGAACCTCGTGTACACATCATCGAGCATAAGTTACTACCTAACTCAGAGCCAGAAGCTCTGATCCACAAACAGGATTTTGGATCTCACATACTCCAAGCTCTTGCCAGAAGAATTCAGCTACATTCTCAAATTCTTCCCAATATAGCACAGATCAAAGCTGTCAGTAGAGGAGTCAGTGTTCTTAAACTGAAGGGCTGGGCGGGCGAGGCTGAGGCTTTTGTAAGAATCTGGCTGAAGGAGGCCAGTGAGCCCTGGACACTGCTGACAGCCCTTCCTTCGGCAGTCTCCGAAAGGTTCTAAAGGGTGGAAGGCCCCGGCGCCTCTTCTGCGTGGAACGCCTTTTCTGGCTCCTTTTCTTACTATCCCAGGCTCCATGTCCCTGGTATGGCCAGAGAATCGGTCTCCCCCTTGGGATGGTTACCCTCTAATCTCTGTAGTATCCACTAAGCTCCCAGTTCTTTAGCTGTCTCAGATTTGTGGGAAATGGCTAATGGCTGATAGGAAGATCTATTCAGGATTTGCCTTTACACCTTAGAACGCTAGTGGCATGAATATTTGAAAATAAACAATTTCAACTCTAATTTTTCTAGGCAATTCTGAGCTTTCAAGGTCAAAGTTCATGTGCCTTTGAGGTCTTTTAAAATAGAGTCTGTTTATCTCAAGAAATTAGGACTCTAGGTATTACATATAAAAAAAAATCATCCTTTTTTTGAGCTGCTGGATAGGATCTGAAGTCCCTAAATCCTTCGTGACTGTTTTTTTAAAATCCCAGAAAAGCCACCAGGCAGCAAAATCATGCCCTCCTTGTCCCTGGTAGGTCCAAATCTGATGCTATTTGTTCTTTAAAAGTGGCCCTGCGAAGGACATTGTCTCCCGGGAGGTATTGCGCATTCCGAACCTAAGATTTGGGTTTGGGTCTCCTTTGGTCACCTTTACAGATACAGCTGGACCTCTGCTTCCACGGACTCAACAACTACAGATCAAAAGCATTCAGAAGAAAATCACCCAAATGTTTTCTAAACATATATACAGTTTTTTTATCATTAGTCCCTGAATGGTACCATATAACTACACATAGCATTTATATTGTACTAGGTGCTATACGTAATCTAGAGATGACTACAAATATATGAGAGAAAGTAAGTTCTGTGTAAACACCAGAGCATTTTGTGTGAAGGCTTGAGCAGATGGATGTAGGTGTTGGGCCACAGGGTCCCGGAGGTAATTCCCCCACAGGCACTGAGAGAAGACCGTACTGAGGCCCAAGGCCAGAAATTTTCCTCTAGCGTGAGCCTGTTCCTGAGAGGCTGGAAACAAGGCAAAGTTTTGGCCAACTTGTTGTTCCTCAACCTCCTTCAGGTGGCCTTTACCCCTGCAATATCAAAAAGATACTGTCTTCCAACCAAAAATTTCCACCTATTCCCTTCCTTTCCACAGCAATACCACATGACAGGGTGGTCTGCTTCCTCTTCCTTTCGGTTCAGCTTCTCCAGACCTCTCAGCCATCCCCAGCATCAGCAGCCTCATCCCTGAAGTCCACTGGCCGCATTAATGGACAGATGTGTCCCAGGTCCTGCACGTCCCTTCCACACTGCAGTCGGTGTCCTGAGGGGGTCGTGGGATTCCTGCATCTCCCTCGCTTTGTGTTATTAATGGGAGGAAAGAAGAAAGCCATCTAGGATGTCGGTCAGGGCTCTTGCTGTGTCTTCCTCCTCAGACACTACTCACAGCTCACATAGTATTTTCTCCATTGTCTTTTACCTACTGAATTCTACAACCAAGTTTCCAGAGTCAATTCTTAAGCACAAGCCATCCTCCTTCCCTCCATATCTAGCTGAGAATTGAACTGCCACACCCTGCCGCTGTTGGCATCCAGGAGGCTGCTGGGAAAGTCTTCCTTGCCGCATCTGCTGAGAGGTAGCAGTTGTCCTGAGCCATCCAAAGCTGCGACACCTGGCACCTGAGGCTTCCTTCCAGCCCCCCTCCTCCACATCTGGCCCCTGTCTTTCTTCAGTCTTGTAGCCTCACAGAGCAGCAGCCTGCACAGCCCTTTCCCTTCCTTCCAGGGCTTCCAGAATTCTCCTGGAACGGCTTCAGCTTCAAGAGCAAGTGAGAGAAGAAGAGTGGACAACAGGCTGAGCACGGTGGTGCACACCTGGAACCCCAGCACTCAGATGCCGCAGCGGGAAGATGGCACTGTGGGCTCAGCCCGGACAACTTAGGGATTTAGTAGGAGCCTGTTTCAAAAAAAAAAGAAAGAAAAAGAAAAAGACAGAAAAGAAAGAAAGAAAGAAAGAAAGAAAGAAAGAAAGAAAAAAAGAAAGAAAGAAAGAAAAAAAGAAAGAAAGAAAGAAAGAAGGAAGGAAGGAAGGAAGGAAGGAAGGAAGGAAGAAAGAAAGAAAGAAAGAAAGAAAGAAAGAAAGAAAGAAAGAAAGAAAGAAAGAAGAAGAAAGAAATGAAGGGGAAAATGTGGGGATGAAGATCAGTGTGAAAGCTCCTGGCTCAATCCCCAGTACCACAAAAGAAGAGAGGAGAGAAAGAGAGAGAGGGAGAGACAGAGGGGGCGAATATCAAATCCAGGAAGCTCCAAAGAGGGAGCCGACCCAGAGTCCACATGGAGCGTAAGGACGCTAGCTTTTCTGCGGGCAGTGAAAACCACTGGGTTTGGCTCTTTTCGAAGGAACCCTTGGGCTGTGTCCCCGGCCCCAGGTGTCCACAGCACGTAAGCAGGAACAAGGCACAGAGACAGCAAGCATGGGAATCGTGTGGGACCAGCGTTTCCTCTCCCACCTGGTCAGCATCAGAGAGGTTGCCGAACCCCACTGCGGGGTTGCTCAGCTCTGTCAAGCAGGGCAGGGGCAGCTCAAGAGTAGACCCAACATGAGCTCTTGGTTCAGGCAAATGTGGCTGTGAAGCTTTTGAAAAGGAATGGAAGGGTCTTGGTATCAGAACAGATTGAGCAGAAGGGAAAAACTCAGAAAAGGAAAACTAGTAGATAAAAAAGCAAGCATCAACCAGTAAATGGTGCTGATAAAAGCCAACTAACCTTTGAAGAGAAAAGTAGATTTTTCCTGCACAGCTAGTGCTAGAATTAGTTTCCACAAAAATATGGGCAGAAAATATGGGTGACTTCTTTTTTTACAACATAGGAAAACAGAAAAGACTTCCCACATCACCCGAGACGCAACCCTTCACCAGCAGTGCATCAGCAACACCTGACGCTCTGTGCCAAAACGATGCTGGCGCTTGACCCACAGTAGGTAGTTTAATCCTCACAGTGACTGTATAAGGTATTTGCTATTTATTTATCCCATTTTTCAGATGATAAAGAGGAGGCATAGGGAGGTTAATTTTCCTAAGATCCCAGCAAGTAGTAGTGCTGGGATGCAAAGTTCCACTTCAACATTCCTACCTGTAAATTACTAAACTACAAAGGAAGAGACTGAGAGCTTTAAATGCATGAATTAAAAGCTGAATGAAAAAACTCATGCAGAATAAAAGAGAAATGACTACGGAGAAAAAAGTCACTCCACACATGTAACATATAAAGTACTAATGTCCTTCACTGAACAACTTTCGCATGCTGCTGCGCAGAACACCAGCATCCTGAACGGTGCTAATGGATGTTCCTTGATAAAAAAGTCGTGATGGTCAATTAAATTTAGGAAATGATGTGTGAAATCTGACTGCAGAGCGCCTCTTTCTTCCTCAGCACACCTATTAACATCTCACTGGGCAATAAAGTTCCCTGAAGCGCATTCTAGAAGATGTCATCTGCTTCTATGCAGTGAGCTCCTATAAATCAGGAAGGAGAGTATGAATACCCAATAGAGAAATGGTAGGTAACAGAACACAATTTTTAAAAAATGCAAATGGCTCTATGCATTTGAAAACATGCTCAACTTTGCTAAGAGTTAAAGGGAAAACAACATAATATGGAGAACAAAAGAATTTTCATCTTTCAAATGAACAATGACGGAAAAGGCTTATACTCAGACAGTAGGAGGGAAAGATGTAGTTTTACGCAGTGTGATTGTAAAGAAATGCCCCTTTCTTGGAAGAAAGCAGTTTGACAATATGTATCAAAATTCTTGAAAACTAAATGTTATGACTTGATCTAGCAAAGTGTGTGCACAGGTAATTATCTTAAGGAAATGATTGGGCAGGTGACAGGAATGTATGTTTGAAGGGATTAGTGATAGCGTTACTTATATTTGCAAATGTGTGTTAATATAATTAAGTTAATGCACCATTGTACATTGCAGTACTGTACACCTTTAAAGAACTGTGGTATTTATCTATAGTATTACCATTAAAAGTATTTATCACATAAGTAGAAAAAAGTAAATTACCAAATAATTTGTATTTATTTTTATAGGAAGAATAAAAGAATGCAAACATATTAGTTAAATTGTTAGTGGTGGTAAGTTTTCTCCAGGGTTAGGGTATGGATTGGTTTTTACTTTTTTCTCTATACTTGTCTGTGCTGTCTTTTGTTTGTTTGTTTAACAATGATTAGTGATACTTAAAACTAAAAATAACTATTGCTATTTTGTGCTCTTTTTTTTGTCTTTTTGAGACAGGATCTCACTATGCAGTTCAGGCTGGCCTTGAGCTCACTTTGTAGCACAGGTTGGCCTCAAACTCACAGTGATCCTCCTGCCTCAGCCTCCCAAGTGGTGGGATTACAAGCATGCGCCACCATGCCCGGCACTCTTGCTATTTTGAAACATGAAATTTTTATTACTTTGAAAGAGACAGAGATTAGAAAAATAAAACTTTATTCTTCAGCAAATAGGTAAGTTCTTTTCTATAAACTCAGCCTCAGTCTAATAAATTAAATACTAAGTCTAGGTGAATAGGATTTATGAGAAAGAAGAAAAAGAAGCTTAAAAAAAATCTAGAGTCTACAGAAATAATAGATCTTTACAAAAGAGACAAAAAGAAAAGAAGGGATTAACCTTTGCATAGTTTCACGGCTGCGTTGAATCGTTGGTGTGTCAGAGGAAAAGCCTGAGCAGTTACTGGTTCTCCCTGTGTCTGACAGGGTCGCAAGTGAACTTCCCGTAGAGCTTGGCCAATGGACCTGCAGAGCCACCTCCTAGCAGGTTCTGAAGGGATCTCGACTTCTCGCTCCTGAATTTGTAGACGAGGATCTGCACCAATGCCTTCTTTTTTGAATAACCCAAAATGAACTCTTTATGCAAAATTTGCACCAGCTCCAGCGTACCCGGTGCTCAGCGTTGTCAGCCAGCTGTAGGCAGCTCATGCTGCCTAACTTTCTTTCTCTTAAATGGTGCAGAAATATATTGCTTTGCATATATAGAGAAAAAAGGAATTAGAAGACCTATTTGAAAACATCTCAGAGCCCCTAAAATCAGCCTTGAAACCCTATGTGTTCACTTACCAAGTCCTTCTCTTGCTTACTCGTGTTGAAGTGGGGGAGGGTCACATGGACAAGTGCCCACCTTATTTATAATATGTGGTGGAAGTCCCAACAAATTCCCCGGAAAGGAGAGAACTTGAATACTTGACTTAGCTCTCTTGCTGCCAGCAAAACTGTCTTCCAAAGCTTCTTGAATCCCAGGGCTCCCAGCGGGAGGCTGAGGAGGGGGCAGGGGCCAGCTCCCAGGGAGGTACGTGGTGCGGGCCTTCCATGCCCTGTGGTGAGCTGAGACCCAGGGCCTCTGACCTTTGACCAGTCTTAAGGATGATTTTTCATCGTTAAGATTTTATTTCAGTGACCAAGGAGCTTCTTCACAGCACCAGTTCCGTGTTACCACAGAAGCCAGCAGCGGGGTGGGGCCTTAGACTATCTTGTTAGGTAGATTTTTATTTTACTTAATAGGGAAACTCAGCTAGCTTTTCAAATTACAGTTGAGTATGAAGCTTTCCGTGTTCCTTTAAAACAAAATGTGTCATAACAGCAAATATAGCTTAGGAAATAAAATATTTGAAGAAATATACAACGCTTATTGTCTATCATCCAGTCTTGTGAGGTAGTGTGAGCTAGTGGTTAAGGGCAGAAGCATGGGATCCTATTTCCTTGTCCATCCAATAAGAGCTATTGCACTGTGTCGTCATAAAGGTGAAATGAAATAGTGCGTTGGAAGTACACAGGCCTTGTCTGGCACCAGCCAACGCACGAAGGGCAGCAATCCACAGCTCCACCGCCCCTGACCACAAAACACTTAGCAAGCCTCTTCCCAGAATCTTCGAGTGTTTAGAAGGGCTAGCATCACAAACATTTTTTCTGCTGCTTTTGTTTGGAAACATCAAGTCTGTCCTAAAAGCATCATTGTTTGCTGAGTTAGGTGGTAAATTCTCCCCCGCTAACTCGCGGCTCCCACCTGCAGCTGGACCCACCTACTGGGCGGTCTCTCCTCTTGCCCTTCCACCCTGACCACCCGCTCAGGGTCCCAGATCAGCTTTCCCTTTACAGGGCTAGGAGGTGGGCTTTGGGAATGTCCTGGGCCACGACAAAGGGGCAGCTCAGATGGGCTCAGCAAACGCTTAGGTCACGGGAAGATCATCTGGTGTGATGCGGGGGCGCATGCCGGGGAGGCTCGTGTCCAGCTGTGAGGAGGAAAACGAGTATGGAGTGAGACGCGTGCCGTCCGCGGGAGCAGCCAGGCCTGCAGCACGCCTCCCCAGCACCGACCACCCACAGGTCTTTGTCCTAGCATAAATTCTCTGATCTGCCTTTCGGGCTGAGCCTGGGTGGAAATAAACATTCTGAAAAATACCCTTTCCTTTCTCCCAGCTCCCAGTCATAACAACTCTAATTCTTCAGACAAAGCGAACACTCTGCCCACTAGGGGGAAGGTCAGGAAGTGCCACACAGAGAGAAAACACAATGGTTATTATTTCAAGATCTTATCTTCCTCCAGGGCAACCAGAGCCTTTTCTTAATTCTGTGTAGTTGTTGGAGCGCAAGGGAAAGGACAAAACTGGAAGTGAGGTGCCCCTACCCCAAGAATTTCTCAGGATGTAGAGACTATTAAATTAGGAAGCTGCACAGTTTCTGTGAAGTTTGGGGGTTGGTAAAGGTGGGAGAAGAAGCTGGCTGCAGCTCTCTTACATTTTCCATGAGCTCAGTGAGCCCAGAGTTATTTTCCCCAACACCCTTTTCTCCTCCCCAAAGTCCTTTCCCAATTCCGAATGAACCAAGAAATCATCACGGCTGACAGGAGTCATCTCGAGCAAGACCAAGTTTGTTGGCTGACTCCGTATGACCACCTTCTAGAATTTAAATGCTCCTGCTCACCATTGCTTAAGAACTGCTGATACTGAACTGGCTCATTTTTCTGCCTGATTCATGAAATAAAGCGGGCTTTTTCAGAAAGAGCGGCCTGGGAAGGATGTCGCTTTCCTGGGTCTGAGGTCCTCTTTGTGCAGCAAGGCAGCCCTCCCTTCCCTGTGTGTACGGTTTCTGCCGCTCTGGCACCTGTCAGACCTAAGTGAGGGGAGGCTTGAGCAGCCGTGGTGGAAGCAGAAAGGACCTGGTTTCGGTGAGATTTTTCCTGATTCATACAAAAAGATCACATTCGCTTAATGAATATGTGTTTTCGGGAACTCGGGTTCTCTATTTTGATCAAGTAATATATCATTGCTACCAAATAAATTTTGGACTGTAATTTCCCTGAGCAATTCACTTACCCTCATTACTCCTTACTCTCAGTAGCTCGGGCATGAAAGAGTTGCACAGTTTTCTACACCTTTTCTGGTATTAAGATTGTTATCTTTAAAACTAAAGGAGTGTTTAAAAATAATATTAATTTTTAAATTTTTAAAAAAGATATTCTCACTAAAAAAGGTAAAGAAACCATCACTTACACAACTTTAGCAGTTTAAGTATTTATGTTTTAGTTTTTTTCCAGGTAATGATGAATGTATTTGTTAAATGTTAGCCCTACTTGAGTGGCTTTTTGAACACATAGGAATATGGACATCTGAGCATAAATTCAGAGGGACTGGGAGTGTAACTCAGCGGTAGAGTGCGTGCTTACAATTAAATTTATGGGACTTTAATCCCTAAAATACTGCCACTCGGATGACATACTCAAGTGAGATTTGAAGGCCCGGCCCCGGAATGATGCCTGGTGTGGATGTCAGATGATGACTCTTCATTACTTAGACCATGAAATAGAAGGCAGGCAGAAGGGACACCATACCCAAGGCTTGTGAGAACCCTTGGGCAACCAGGACTTTCCAAACTGCGGGGAAGGGCTGAGCACCAGCCCAGGAGGGCCGTCATCCTCACAGTCAGCGCCCAACTACTCTTTACGGGCTATTTCTGGAGACAGACACTTGCTGCGGTCGCGTAGGAACGGGAAGGAGTGGGCGAGGAGGCCTTGCTGTCCTTTGAAGTGAATGGTCAAAAAAAAGTTTCTTGCAAGGGACACCGTTATTTATTTTGCTTGGCTGCTTCTTCCTATTCAGCAGAACTTGCCAAGAAGCTACCACCCACTTTCCCCAAGTCACGCGGAGTCAAGGGACAGACGGGAGATAAAAACAGGCTTCGGCCTGCAAGGTTCGTCGGCCTCCTCTCTGCTGTGTGACCTGCGTGCTCTGCTGGGACTGGACAGAACGCACTGTCAGAGGGCTGCTCGTGTCCACAGAGCGCAGCCCTGAGCCCGAAGCTGCCACACCAGCGGACCTTGGCGGTGTTGGTGCGGCCCCATGTTTCAGAGAATATCGCGGAGACTCTGGGTGCCGGGCCGTCTGCAGCTCCCTTCTCTCCTGCAAGTGGATGCAGACGCTGCTTGCGTTGTCCTGGAGCACCCTGGCGAGCAGCAGCAGCTCCATGCCCAGCCTTAGCCTACACTGACCCTCACTTTTTACCCTGTAAAAAGGATGTTTATGTCCCGTTCTAGGGTCCGACCTGCAGTTTAGCTTCACGGCGGAGCTCCTTCGTGCTTTCTCCCTACCAATCTTGGACCGTTTTCTCCCATGGACCCACGGAAATTACATTATACAGCGATGCCTCAGCTGTCAAACTCATTCATTCCGAATGTGTGTTCAAACATCACAAAGCTTGAGAACTGAACACATTTTTCCCAAAAGAAATGTGTAATGGAAAGCCAGATAATTGCTTCCGAAGCCCTCAAATCACACAAGCGCGGTCCGTTGTCTTGGCGGGCGGTGCTCGGGCTGCTGCGCCAGCCTCCGCGCCCGCGGTGGGAAAGGACGCGTGACTCGCTCTTGGCCCCTACGGGTTTTCTCAAATTGGGTTTTCAGTTTGACCATTATACGGATTCCAAGCACCGAGCAGCTCTCTCTCGAACTTCGCTGCTCAAGTAATGGAAGGTTTGAGCTTGCAGTCGTCGGACAACTGAGGAATCACTGTACTTGCGAGTTTTCTGTCTTTATACTGAATCCGGGGCATGTTCCACTATCTGTTCTTGATACTTGATACATACTTGATACTTTTTCTACTAATATTTGTTTAAAGTAGAAGAAATCCGAATCTTCTGGAAATTTACTACCACATCATGGCAAATGTTCCAAAACTTTGGACGGGGTCACTGGGGGGATGCTGTAGGGTGGAATTTTACCTTTAAATGAAGTCCATACAAGTGAGCATCAGTTCCAGTGTTTCTTATAGTTAGATTGCCAAATGAAAGCTTTCGATCAGCTAACTGGTAGGAGACTGAAGATACTCCAATAATTGCTCAAAACAATATCAACTTTAGGCGGTACGGTATAAATTACATTTGCTTGTAGGGGAATTTGCAATCTAACATTCAACTATTGACCCACACAGAATTTCTTTATCTGAGTAAATCAATAACCTAATAAATTATTGTGCCAACATTCAGAAAGATGAACTACTCTCACCAAGGCTCTGAGTTAAAGAACTATGGGCTGGAATTTTACCTTAAATGCTGGCAACTGCATGTGAGCATCAACTTCAGAGGTTCTTGGAGTAAGATTAGGAAAGGAAAACAGTGAAATTTTGCTGGCTAAAGAGAATGTTCATGACCAATTGTGAGAACTGCGGGGGCCCTCATTTATTACAATGCAAGTTTTGGTATACGGATCCTGGCTTTCTGATTGTATCTCATGTGACCAGCACGCTTCCCTTAAAGACAAATTGAGCCTCATTTAAACCATGAGTTGGCATTTTAATTTCATCCCTCCCCATAGAAACAATGTGTCCAAGCAGCTACCTGGATAACTCAAGGCAAATTACCCTTCCAACATACCCACAGCTACTCCCCACAGAAAAGGCAGGAGATATCTAAACTCATCTTTTAGAGATCTAATAAGCATTATGCACTGCTTAGTGACTTGAGCAAGATATATGATTAGGCACAATTGTGCATTTAAATTTTAAAGGAATTTAAGTGGACCGGTTGTTAGCATAGGATTTTCTGATATTATCACACTTATATTTGCGGCCCAGAGGTGCCCAGGATTCTTGAGCAGCTCCTGTAGTCGCCGGTAGGAATTTATTCCAGCGTTTCTGTTCAGTTTAATAAATTAGACCCAAATCTACATTCTTTTTTCCTGCAGACTTTCTATTGTTAGTACTGGAAATCATGTAAAAGAGAAAATCTTAACTTAGAAACTCAGAGAGCAAAAGAGCAAAGTTTTTTCCTTTTTTTTCTTAAATTTCAGGAAGGAGAGAGGGAATTCCTGAATGTGAGTGCCAGAGTCTAAAAGTCAGAGTCTAAAAATCTTGGGGACTGTAGAGAATATATTTGTCCTAAGTGGCTGGTAAATTAAAGAAAAGCAAAATACTATTTTCCCCACATGGCAGGTTGGGAAGCAAATTGATTTAATGAAAGAAACATACTTTCTTTGTCTTCTTGGATCAGATTAGTCACTTAGCTCTCAAATCTGTCTCTGATGGTGGCTCATCTCCATTTTGTGAGTGAGGCCAGTAGCTGCATTCACTGAAATTTGCCAGTTTGAGATACATTAGCTGTACTCCTAACTTTTACCTCATTATTTTATGCTCAGAAGGGTCTCTGAGCTTTTTGCCTGTTTTTATTGTGGTAGCAGTGATGACCCATCAGATGCTATAAGATGTTTGCCGTTCTTTGTGGTAGTAGAATACTCGGGAAGAGGCTGAGGTAGTGCCTAAGGCAAAAAGGCCTATATAGAGACAGGTAAGTGCCTCAAAACTGCCACTATGTTTTGTTTTTTGTTTTTCTTCCAGTACCAGGAATCAAACTCACAACCTTGCGCTTGCCAGGCAGGCGTTTTGCCACTAAGCTAAATCCCTAGTCCCCAAAACTGCCACTATGAGAGACAGGTTTGAGAGGGGGATACTGATCTGATTCAGGGAAACAAGAAGGTACGTTTCTTTCATTGAATAGATTTCTCTTTCAGTCTGCCACATGGGAAAAAACAGTATTTTGCTTTTCTTTCATTTACCAGCCACTTAGGACAAATATGTAGCCTACAGTCCCTATGATGGAGATACACTACTGTAAGGAGGCCTCAGAAAATCTGCTGTACTTTTCTCACTTCAAACTAACCGGATCTATTTGCCTTCTACCTGCTATGAAGAAAGGTTTCTACTCCCTCCGGGCTCCGAGGTGCCGGGACTGGGTGGGGTTGGTTCCTGAGACAGAGCAGGGACGCGGGTGGTGGGGAAGAGGTGCAGTGCTGGCACAGGCGGCAGCATTTCCTGCACTTGTCAGACCCCTCTCGGCCTCCTCTCGGCCTCCTCTCGGCCTCCTCTCGGCCTCCTCTCGGCCCCCTCTCGGCCTCCTCGCACTGTGGGATTCCTATAAGCAGGCCGAAGCAACAGTGCCTTATCTGCACGCAAGAAGGCAGGAGTCTAAAATGAACTTGAAGGCCCGAAGGAGATTTTCTGCAGAGGTAGCAGTAATTTTAATTAAAAGGGGAAGTTTCTGAAATGGATCAGTTTCTTAAGGACATCTGTTGGCTGTTGGCTTAGGAGTTAGTTTGTGTGCCCTGCGTCATAGGGCAGCCCCTCCTGGGAAGCAGAACTAGCAGAATGAGCCATCAGAGCGATCTGAACGGCCAGTGTGACTGCTGTGGCTATCAGCACCAGGTGGCCAGTGTCCCGCAGTTAGTGAGCTCGCTGTCTTGGCCGTGGGCTGGGCAGATGAGTGGCCCCAGTGGACCTGAAGACCTCAGACTCACTTTAAAGGAACAGGTGCCAAAGAAAAGTTGCAGCCTTGAAGAGTGAAGGAAAAGCATGCACCAGAAGGATCTCTGGGGAGGGCAGCTCGGTGGTTAGAGTGGCACAGGGGAACTGCACCAAGTGAGGCAAAGACATCAAACACAAGGAGTAGGAGATTTATAAAACACAGTTAATGTTCTTTCTGATTAGCCAGAGATGCTTCTCCCACCTAGCAGTATAATTCAGACAAAATGACACAGATGTGCAGACCAGAGAGAGTTGGAAAATCAGAGCCCTTGTGGAGGGATCACCTGGGCAATTGTCTCCATTTTGGCTGAGCCTGACCCTGTTTCCATGCATTGATGTGTATAGAGCTGGCTGGGACTTTTCCTTATCCCTTCAGTTGGCTTTAAGCAACGCACTTCGGTCCAGCTGAGGTGCTGGTGGTAGTCTTTGGAGATGGTGGGCGTGTTTCCCTGGGCCCTGTAGCCTTGAGATAGTGGCTATGACTTCCTGGGGCTTGAAAGGTTACGCATCAGAGCTGAGGCACCGACTGACTCCAAAACATTAGATTGTAACTCAATTGTGTGATGCAGATGGTTCTTTCTGCAGATCCCTCTGTCTGCACACTGGCCCAGCTCATGGCTCTCATGTATTTCCCACCACTCCGACAGTCACTCACCTTCAAGCCACTCCCTTCCTCACAAATGAATAAAATCCGGGTTCGGCCCTGGGTGGAGGCCTTTGTTCCAGATGGCCATCATCATGGCTGGCCTTAAGACCCCTTGGCTCCCCATAACTACAGATACGCCTTTGTGTCTTTATTCTCACTGTGGATTGCACTGGAAGTGGTAGATTGGAATGAACTCGCTAGAGTTCTAATAACTTCTCATGAGATTGCAAATACAAACTTCCTGGGCCACAGCGACGACTGGGAAGGGCCCTCTATAAGTACCCAAACCAGGCAGTACAAATGCTTAAACCAATGCAGGGCTAACGTGAGAAAATCCTATAGGCCAGTAACGGCAAAACTTTTAGAGACCAAATTCCCAAACTGCAACCCCAAACCCACTTATTTATCACAAAATGCCAACAGTGCAGTTAAACTTTAATACCCAGCGCTTGGCTGTTGGGACAGTTTGGATCGTGTGCCAACAGAGAGCGCTCTGGGTGCCTGCTGCAGCACGTGTGCTGTGGGCTTGCCACCGCCGCTGTGGACAGCGTTTTGCCCAATGCAGAGCATGTGTAAGACCCAAAGAACAGCTCAAAGACTGATGTGTAACAGACAGCACCACTCGTCAATGACAGCAACACTAGTGTTCTACTTTGAGGATTGTGTGTATTTAATAAGGTTGCAGCTCAGAGATAGTAGCTACATCACCTTGTCTCACTGTTTTATTTCACAGCCCTCTGTACACATCCCTCGCCAGTCACCCCACTTCTTGCACATGGTCTCCCCACAGCTCAGAAATGGCCCCAGAACCATTCACTCTCATCGGAGGATTCAGAGCTCTCAGGGTCGGCGTGGGAGGTGAGGATGATTAGCGGTCTTTTCAGTGTTTTTTGTGTTTTCAAAGTGTTTGTTTGCAAAGTGTCAACTAAGAAAGCTCTATTCAGGGTGCTTAAAATAGAAACACTTGAACTGGGAGTTGGGTCACCACGGTTCCGGAACCAAGCTTGGCAGCACCTCACCCCTTGATACAATTACAGCCGATGACCATCTGTCCAACCAGCTCTGTCTCTGCGTTGCTAGGTACCGGGGCTCCCAAGACTGGCAGACAAGCAGGACAATCCTGGTAAGAGTGAGTGCATGTTACCTTTGTGTGTGTGTGTGTGTGTGTGTGTGTGTGTGTGTGTGTGTGTGTGAGAGAGAGAGAGAGAGAGAGAGAGAGAGAGAGAGAGAGAGAGAGAGAGACTGACTGTAACTATAGAGGTTGAGGAGAAAT
>NW_004955458.1:14032594-14042750 GCF_000276665.1 Chinchilla lanigera
TTGAGGAGAAATGTAGCTTTCTCTAACACATTAGAACTCCATTTCTTGCTCTCCTTGTCTACCACTGTTTCATATCAAAAGCAGCCCCTTTTCTTTGGACGGAGACTTGAATCCAGTGTCAGCCTGGAGATGGCTGATGTTCTGGGATCACAGGCATCTTATGGCTCTCAGTGACAGAGGACATGTACACAACTCCTTTCATCTCGACCAGGTGCTTGTGCAGTTGTGTGGTTGGGAAATGTCTGCCCCAGGTCATTCCTGTAAAGAGCATGCCAAGAGAAGATGCTCTTGCTTAAGCTTGTGGTTAACATGTGCAATGTGACTGAATTTCCTAAGTTCTAACAATGTGGATTTTTTTCGCCTTAAGGAAGCCTATTTCTCCTATTCTTACCCACTTTGTGACTTCCCTCTCTTTGGTTTTTTCCTCTGAACAGAGAAAACTAGCTTACTTTTTCCTTTCTAAGAGAAAATTTAAAACTTATTGTTACTTGGGGGGCTTCACTGTCTATTTCCCTATGATTCAATAAAGTTACTTGGGAAGCTTCACTTCTATTTCCCTATGAGTCAGTAAAGACCTCTAACCCTTGATGGAACTGATAGAAACTTTACCAAGATATATACCAGGGAGGTTAGTTGTTTTGATTTGTTTTATTTGCTTATTTTGTAAGTTTCCTTGATAGCTTTGTTGTAGTCTAGTGAGTCAAAATAAGACTCCTTACATAAATGCAAGCCAAGCATTGAAAGCATATTCCCTAACTTCTTTACTTTCCTGCCATGAGCATCAGTCTGGCAGCCACAGCCTTGTACGCTCTTAACAGCAACTGAAGTAGATATTCAACTATTGAGCAAGAAAGAACAAAGCAAGCTAGGGAACAGAGAGACATTCTGCTCGTACAAGTGTCTTCTGGGTTAACACAATGGCTGTAACTACTACTCAAAGTTTCTACTGCGTGCTGGGCACTGTGTTGAATGTAGTATGATGTACTTTTGATCATGCAAGAGTCTTGTGAGTATAGGCATTATTTTCCTAATTCTATGGATATAAAATTAAGGCTGTAAGAAGTTATTAACTTGGTAAAGTTCATACAACTAGAAAATGGTTGGGGGTGTATAGTCCCAGAACCCCTTTCTTATATCTACATGTGTAAGTAATTTGGATATTGATTAGTAAATCAGTAAATCTTACCAATGACTATCACTTGATAATAGTACTTCCCAGTTTACAAAGCACTAACTGTCCCATTCAAGCATTGACAGGGTGAACAGATCATTGTAATCCTGCAGCATAGATGGAGAAATTGGGACCCCAAATAGGAACAATCCTGGAGATATCTACGAAATCACTCTAAATAATGACTAACGTGCTATTTCTGAAGGGAAAAGTAACTGAGTAGGTTCCTCCCTAGAAAATTCTGATTTATCAGATATGGGCAAAATCAAAATTAGCTTAATAATCTCAGTTGATGGGCCCAGCGAACCAGAATGAGAAGGCCACAGCCAGTAGAGGGCAAAAATTATTGTTGTCAGCATGGACAGGGCACATGGAAGCTGGTGGGTGCCCATGCTTGTGTGCCCCGGAGTGTGGAGGGCTTCCCCGCTGCATTAGGACAGTGAAACACAGCTCTGCCTTTGATGGGCCTGCTTGAGCCTGGCCACTAACCGTCATACCTTCACCTTCCCAAGCCCGCCACAGCCTTCGCGCTTTCTCCACTCATGTAGGACACTGTGTCGCCTTCCTTCTCGGCACTGTGATGGGGCTGAAGTCCCATATAATGTAGGGCCTTTCAGCTACACTCCTTTAGAAGACGGCCTGGTGACAAAAGTGAGAAGTAATTGTTAGATGGCTTTTTCTGGGGTTTTGCTCTGAGACCCATTATCCATACATCTGAAGAGGGGTTACACCTGAAGTGCCACAGCACAGGTGCGTGCTGTCCCCCCTCCTTTTTTTGGAATTAATGATCCTAGACAGTCTCTTCAATTCTCTGGGCCATGCTTCTTTCTTTATACAGTATCATGAGAACTTAGAAAATATCCACACATCTGCCTTTATACCAAGGCCCAAGAGGAGCTGTGCTTAAAAGGAAATAATTATCTAAGCTGAGTACTTCTTTCCAAGCTCCTCTGCTACACTCCACAGCTGTTTTTAGAAACTGGCTCTTTGCAATGGTTCTTGAAACCAGAGGTGTCCTAAGTGAGGTCTCAGAACCGTCTTCCCACTCAGCACGCTCAGCACCGCAAAGAGGAGCAGGCTGGGTGGGCTGTCTGGGAGTCACTGTTAACACCGTCTGTGTCGGCGCAGGTCTGCGGTCTGCGTGTGTGTCCCGCGTCCCTGGGCCTCACTCAGCCGGCCATGGGATAACAGCTGCCTGAGCCGGCCACACAGAGAAAGCTGGAAGCCCATGACTGTTGAGACCCTCTTCTGTAAGGTACAGCTGTATCCCCCACCCCAAGGCATCAGCAACTACCCTAGAAGGGTTAATGTCACTGAACAGTTGGAAACTGAAGTGATTTTTCCCTAAAAATGTCTACTTTCAGAAAACCTAGAAATGCCTAAAATAAGTCAGTTTCTCTCTATATTTCTAAATCATTCTTGTATTTAAAAATATGTGTGTTATCTTCAGGAAGGAAGTGGAAGGATATATATATATATATTCATATGTACGTATATTTATATATGCCATTGATTGCTGACTTCTTGTTTCTAAAGGTAGTATTTTAGTATCTATAAATAAGTCTTACTATTTGATATTATATGTCAAAAGATACAAGAGTTTTAAATAATGCAATTTTGAGACTCTTCTTACCAACCCCCCTCCCCCCATTTCTCAGGCATTTGTATATTTCCTAAAGTATGGGAACCTTTGGAATCCTGGCCAAGAATTTAAATAATTGAATGTTTGGTTTTTTTTCCTGAAGGCTGGATTAGAGTTTACCTTTGCCTTATCTATATGTAGCAAGTGGAATTTACTAAAGTAAGGGTTACTATAAACTCACTTTCAGGGTTGTCTCTTTATTAAAGGTTTTTATTGCATTGCAAACTATTTTAACATTACTTAAGGGCAGATAATCAGCGAACAAATTTTAAAACAATATCCCTCAGGAAAGACTTTGTAAGACTTACTTGAAAATACAAAACATCTTTAAAAAGCCTGTAAGCTCTCACTATTTTATGCTAGTATTCCCTCCATTTATGTCAAGTGGCTGAGATTTTATTAGCCATGACAGTGGGCTGGGAAGAGAAGTCCCCAGGAGAGCTCAGCCAGGGCCCACTGTGCAGGCCAGCAGAGCGCAGTGGAGCGGGACTCTGCACTCATTTAGTGTAAAAAGGTTTCCTAGCACCTCGAGGCACTCACATGTGTAAAAGACAACTGAAAATAAAATACACACATTGGTTGAGTTTGACCTCATAGGATGTCGTGCAAACGGTAGAGAAGTTACCAGCCAGCACGTGCTTTGAGGAAAGGCGGGGCTCCTAGAAGGGCGGCAGACAGAAAGGCCCGTGGGACAGACCTGGAGAAGACCTGGCTAAGCTGAGAACTGCAACTGGGGAAGGGAGCTAAGTTGCAAGGAAAAGAAGGATTTGGCCTAGAGGCGGAGACAGAGAAATAAGCATAATAACATGGCGCAGGAAGCAAAGGCTGCTGGTTCTGGCAGGAGAGGAGACTCTGCGGTACGTAAGTGCTGCACACCCTGGCTTCTCCGGAGCAGACACACACTGTGGCACAGGAGCAGTTCCCTGAGACTCAGCACACCTCGGTCACATCCCCAGAGTTCTTCTCTTCATTGACATGATTTCATCCTGCCTAAGACTCACTGCCCCTGCCACTGGCCATTCAAGAAATACAATTTAAAACAATACTGAGAGCCTATCACTCCAGAAAGCATGGCTGTCATTAAGACACCAGCCAACAGCAAATGCTGACAAGATGGTTGGGGAAAAGGAACTCTTCTCCTTTGGTGGGGTACAAATTGGTATAACCACTATGGAGATCTGGATGGAGATTCTTCAAAAAATTAAAACTAGAGATTTCATTTGACCCAGCTATTTCCTCTTGGGGACCACAGGTTCAGAGTGGCTGGTTTCACATACTTCCCTCAGGGATGAACTGAGACCTGGGATTCTTGGTATCACCCTTTTGAGAGTTCCTGGTATCCCATCAGGGGCGGGCCATCCTCTCCCACCTACTAAGACTAAGACTAAGACTAAAAGACTAAAGATGCTCCAAGGCAAGGTCCTTGTTAGCATAAGACCACCACTGCCCACTGAGTCATCCGGTAATGCCCTCCTCAGATCTCCTCCTCAATCAATAAATGCTGAGGCTCTTGCTGCCTCATGGCCTTTTGTTCCTGGTGAACAACTGGTCATCCTGGATCCCTGTTGTTCCATGGTTTTGTCTCTTGTTCTTTCTGTCTGCCATGCACCCCAACACCTCACAGAACGCTGGGGCTCACTGCAGGGGTCCCCAACAATTTCCCTTTTAGGTATCTTCCCAAAAGAGTTAAAGTCATCATACCACAATGATACATTCATACCCATGATTACAGCAGCACAATTTATAATAGCTAAACCTTGGAAATAGCTCATATGCCCATCAATAGATGAATGGATAAAGAGACATGGTATTTATAAAATGGAGTATGACTTTGCTATAAAAGGGATAAACTCAAGACTTTCACATGAATGGATATACCTCAAGACCATAAGTGAGATTAGTTAGATACACAAGTTTATTGTATTCTCTTGTGTGAGAAACTCAATGTATAAATAAGGAGCAAAATGTAGGACAGATATTAAGAAGTAGGAAGAACTTGTTCAGATGTGAAGGGGAACAGGAAATGAAGGAGAGGGAGAGAAGGAAAGGAAAAAGGATTCAAAGAATAAAGAATTGAAGGAAAAAATATAAATACAGCTTTTGTAGGTAGGGAGAGGAAGAAGCGTTGGAGGGAGGGGAGTGGAAGGGGACACAAAAAAAGAATTAGGATGTGTTATGCACAGGTACAAATCCCCCATGATGAACTGCAAACACGTGCTAATAAAAAAATTATAAAGATCACTATTGGCTTTAAGTAACAGAAGACTCCAACTCAAATAGTAAAATCATTCTTGAAAGTGAAGTTCCTGATGTAACTAGTTCATAGGGATGGTATTGCAGGGGAGAGAAACAACTCTTCCTGTACTGTTTTAAGCTCAGAGGCTGGCAGCTGGGGCTTGAGCGGATGAAAGGCAGATTAACCAGAGAAAAACTTGACTCATTTATGTCTGTAACCCTCTTCCAGCAAGGAGTGTCTGTTGATGAGGAGCTCAAGGGGATACAGGGATTAAAATTTGGAGTTTACAAACCTAACTCAGTAGGAGGAAGAAAAGGGGAGAAAAGACTTCTATGCAAGAACAAATAAATAAGTTTCTTTTGGGAAAGACAAAGGAATTTTAGGAGAACAAATGAGAGCTGGAAGCTGGTGCTGATGGTTGTCTCTGCAGGTGCGAACTGTCTTTCCATCTCCTTCAGGGCCGTAGAACTCCACCACAAAGGGGATCTAAGGTAGGTTTACTTTGGATCTCTCTTCTGGCAAAAGACCCGCCCCTAAGAGCGAATTGATGGCAGCCTCATTTCTCAGAAAGCTCTGCTTTTTGTCAGATAAGGGAAATTCCAAGAAGTCTTCTTTCCTATCTGCTTGATTTCAGACACTTTTTGTTCATAATAGTCCTTCTGCTAAAGCCATGTACTTTGGGGGTGCATGTCCCAGTCCCCATCAGTGGGGCATTCTTTTAGTTGACTGAAGTTATACAAAGAGATTTTCTGTACTGAGTCTTGAGCTAACTCTGGAATTGTGTCACTGAAAGGCTTAGGTTAGTAAAACTTGTCTTAGCTCTAACCTAGCCACCTTCTGTAATTCTTTTCACCATAGGAATCAAATTGAAGCTGAGAGATATTTTGGACCTAGTGCAGTACCTGTTGTGGTACACATGGTGTATGTTTGGCCTATTGTTGTGCCTTATATAGCTTGGTTCATGTGCTGAAATTCAGATCCGGTATACTGATTGATTGCATTAACTGATCCTTTCAGTTGCTTCCCTGTATTCTTACCCATCCTCTGTGACTTTGTTGTCCCTCCCATTTGACCTTGAGCTCATCCACGAGACTTGCCTTGGCCAACGTAATGGTAGTAAGCGTGCCACAACCAGAGGCTTCGAAAGTCCACGTACATCGAGGGTTGCTTTCTTTCTTCCCTTCAGCCCCTGGATTATTATGAGCAGAGCCCCAGGCTAGCTGCTGGAGGGTGAAGGACTATGTGGAGCAGACAGCACTTGTCCTAGCTGAGGCTGTCCTAGAGGAGGCCAGCTCCAGGTGCTGATCAGCTAACCACAGCCTAGGTAAGCCTGGCTAAGATAAGTGTAGTCCAAATCAGCCAAACTGCCCAGCCATTCTGTACAGCCAAATGAATAATAAATGGTAATTATCTTAAGCCACAAGTATCAGGGTGGTTTGTTATGAACAGCAGCTAACATACACATGGAAATGTCTTACCCTTTCTGAACAGAGAAGTTGAGAAGACACCTTATGCGAGAAGCTGGTGGGAGTAGCTTGCCCCAAACTATCTTGGAGATGTGGCAATTTTAATTCAAGATTTCTGGAGATGGAAAATGTCTTAACTGAACATGCTTCCTTTGGAACATGCTGTCATGAACGCAGGTAAGACGGTCATTTAGGTTCCTAGTTCTAATAGACCATCCTCCTTTGATGTGCACAGCTATGTACTTGTAACCTGTTCTTATCTGTGTTCAGAAGGCCGTAGTAGAACAAGGAGGCTTGTGATTGAAGAAGGAGGGCTACTGGACAAAGACCTATGAAAACTACTCAAAGAGGCGGCACAGGCCGTCCTGTGAGCACAGCGGGTGGGACCCTTCAGCAGGAGTAGCCACAGTATCAACAGGATGCACAGTGGGGATGAATTTCCAGCAAATTCTTTGGCCGGGTTCTTTCTTCATCTTCCCATTCTCTGAGTTCATGGCAAGCTTCTGGCCAGAGCTTGGTGAGTGGCTGGTCTCTTCTTCCACGCCAGTGATGTTTTCCACAGACCCAAGGGTTTCTAAGGACCTCTCATTATCTGCTAATAATTATTCTCTGTTGCTTCCCCTGAAGTGATATTACCTACCTGAACCAGCTCCTTGCTCTCTGTTCTCTCTCTGCAGGAGATCTAGCACCACCACCTAGACGCCCCTGGACTGTATAAACATCAGAAAAGGAAGCCACAAGGAAAAAGCAACATACATCACCACACATGCTTGAGTCAGTGCTCATTGGCCGACAGTAGCTACAGCACGGTGTGATGGTCCTCACTGTCAGAGGTCCCTGTCAGGCTTTCAGGGGACAAGAAGACGCAGTTCATGGAGTATGAAGAAAGTCTATATTAACAGTGTAAGCTGGGTGTGGTGGCACACACCTGTAATCCCAGCATTTGAGAGGTTGAGGCGGAAGGATTGAAACTCAGGTCAACCTGGGGAACATAGTGAGTACAAGACCAGCCTGCACTACATAGCGAGACCCTGTCTCGAAAATAAACAAATAAATAAATAAAGTCAAGAAAAGTACTATCACATAAAGTAAATATTTTAAAGTTCGCTAGTGCTATAGCAAATGTTGCTTACTGGTGAAGCACACAGATTTTGAAATTAGACCAGCCTGGACACAAATCAGGAATCACGATTTACTGGTCCTGACACTGTAGGCCAGTTACTGAGCTTCTCTCTGCAGTGTGCAGTGGTGCTCACGATCCCACTCCGCAGGATGCTGTGAGGATGAAGCGAGACACACATGTAAAATGCCTGACACAGCGTTACAACCCAGCTAGCACTTAGTACGCTCAGGTGAGGAAACCGTGATGGTGACTTCGTGCCCTGCTTCCCACATGTATTCTTTCCTCAGTGGTGTGTTTGGAATTGCTGGTGGCTGCACTGTTGAAAAGTTTCAGAGGTCACACAGACAGCAATGTGGTGAAGGCACTTTGGATTCAGCCAGTAAAACAATCAGGTGAGCTTCTTGCAGCTTTTTCTCAATTCCTATGACGACAGAATCTTTCTTCTTCTTCTTCTTCTTGTCTTTCCTGTCTTGGATCACCTACTGCCATCCGTGAGAGAGTCCGTCTCCCAGAGCACTGTGGACAGTGTTGGTTCATGAAAGTGATTTCCAGTTGCGCGTCTAGTTTAAATCCACTTCCAGAAAGCGAGACAAGGGCTGACTTCAGGGAAGCCGAGGGGTGAAGCTGGCTGCAGTGAGCGCTGGGCCAGGCCTGCCCTCGGCTGGGGGCTCCGGAGTCCAGGGAGCAGCGCGTCCGTCATCCGGGTCTGCCGGGAGGGGCAGGGAGCCACGTGGCAGGGCGGGTAGCTTTCCCTCCCCGCTCACAACCGGCCGATCCACCCGCCAGCCTCGCCTTCCAGCAGAAGCTGTCCTGGCCCTCAGTGGCAGCTCTGTCCCGCGAACCCCTTCTCCTCCTGAAGACCACACGAGCCAAAATTGATTTCTTTTTCAGCCAATGCATCACACACGTGCATTTTTAAAAAATTTCTGTATGTTTGAGTTTGTTTTGCAGGAAACCACACGAAGCATGGGCCAGGGAGGCCTGTGCTGGTCTTAGCGTAGAAGAAATTTCACACAGTGATGCCTTTGAAGAGGAAGTTACCGCTCCTTACAGGAAATGGGGTCCACTGCTCCCGAGGATGACTCATACAGCAACCCGGGTCGGGAGGGCCGGCCTCCTCCGGCAGCCTGCGCTTCGTGCTAAGGAGAGCTGTGCTGCTTGTCTTTTCAGGGGAGGTTTACAGAGTTACAGAAGGAAGGTAGGAGAAACCTAAGAGAAATGTTGGATCTATGTGACGTTAATATTAGGCTGACGAGAGGGAATGCGCGAGCGAGGGAGACGCCAAATTACTTTTGCGATGAGATAATTTATACCTACCGTTACTAAGAGGGTGCTTTGCCCCAAGCTTTAGAAGTGGCTCCCCGGCACAGTGGGAGACGTGCAATACTTACCAAGTCACTTTCTGAAGTGAGCGATACCAGAACCTAGTGTCAGATTTTGACCCAAATCACAAAAACGGACCATCCCCGCACAAAAACAATTAAAACCAGGTGCGACTTCTACTGACCCAGGAAAATAAGGTGCGACTGCTACTTCAGGTGCGACTGCTACCGACCTAGGAAGATAAGTTAAAAATGAACCAAAAGAAAGAAAAGAATTAAATTACTAAACTTTTAAATGAAATTAAAGTAAAACCTTAAGACTACAGTCTTCCTGTTTATCAAGGGAATGAAAGAATAGTTTATTAATAGGAAACCTATAAAGGAAACGCACCATTTCAGTAAGTCAGAAGAAAAAATTTCATAATTATCTTAGCAGATGGTACCTATTTATGGTTAAAAGTATTGTAAAGTCAGAATGGTTCCTTAGCAGTACTTACAAAAATGCTTCTTGGAGACATAGAACAGCATCCCCATTAGAACTGGAAATATATTACCTTCATTATTTAATTTTATATAATAGTGCTACTTTCTTTAATACTTTCTTGGACGTTTTAGTCATTGATATAAGAAAGGAACAAACAAGTAACAGTGCTTTAGTTAATTTTATGCACCAGGTTGGCTAGATTATGGGGTTAGATGTTTGGCCACGTGCCAGGTCTTGGCGTGAATAACATTTAAATCAGTAAACCCTGCGTGAGGTAGGTACTCCCGTTTTTCAAAGTGGTGGACTGCATCCAGTTGGTTGAAAACCTGAAGAGAAAAGACTGAGAGAGAAAGAATTCTGCTTCTGGACTGCCTTGGACTTCAGACCGTAGTGCAAGTTCTTCCCAGGGTCGCTAGCCTTCTATCTATCATCTATCTATCTATCTATCATCTCCCATTCATTCTGTGCCTTTGGAGACTCTTGATTAGTAGAAACAACAACAATAGCTAACACCTGCTACGTGTTTTCTGTGTGCTAACCAACATTTTAAGGGTTGCACATATATGTCTTTTTTTCTTTTTTTGGTCTTTTTGAGACAGGGTCTCCCTATGCAGTTCAGGCTGGCCTTGAGCTCTCTTTGTAGCCCAGGCTGGTCTCGAAGTTGCAACGATCCTCCTGCCTCAGCCTCCCGAGTGCTGGGATTACATATGTG
>NW_004955458.1:14042850-14062466 GCF_000276665.1 Chinchilla lanigera
CAGTAAACCTAAGTGTTAGTACTATTTCTGTCTCTGTAGACATGTATCAGAATGAAGTACCCTCTGAATTCATAAGAATGTGGAAATTGAAAAGAACACAAAGCCTCAAATCTTGCCCCATATGACTCTGTTCTTAGTTAAGTGACCATCACTGTCTCTCTTTGAATAAGATACACAGTACTCTGGGACCTTGCCTTGATGGTGTTATTAATGTTATTATCCTAGACGTAGCTGATATTTGGATACAAGCTGGGAAGCATCTTCAGGACCTTCTGTGTTGATCTAACTACTTTGATGACCCTGTTTTAGTTTCCTATCACTGCCCGAACAAATTACCACAAGCTTAGTCACTTAGAATAACACAGATTTATTATCTTACTGTTCTGCAGGTCAGAATTCGAACATGAAGGTGTCAGCAGCACTGAATTTCTTCTGAAAGTCCTATGTGACAATCCATTTCCTTGCGTTTCACAGCTCTGGGGCCACCTACTTTCCTTGGCTTATGGCCCTTTCTGTCATCTTGAGAGACAGCAGCTCAGGGTCTGCACATTTCTTTTTTTCTCTGACCTCTGCTTACACTGTCCAGAGCATGCACAGTGAAGGTATAGATGAACGTGTTTCAGGAATGAACATGTAGATGTCTTTGGGGTCACTGTTCTACCTGCCTCAGATGCCAAGCGTAGATGAAGCGCCCCTCACGTCCCCCCTTCTGCATGTGCACGAAGCAGGGAGAACCCTAGCAAGCACAGCGACTTTCTGTCTTTCTGTGCTCCTAGTGTTCTGGTAGGAAGCCTGCCGCTCAGCCCCATTTTAGCTGGTTACACAGTGGAGAGGAGAATTGCCTTAAACACTTCCTCTTCCCCTTCCTACACATGCGTAATGCAAGAAACTTTATAAAACTAGAAAGAAACGTGGATTCATATTTTCCCCATCTGTGTGAGAGAGACTATTCCTAGTCAAAAGACAAGTTCATAGTGCAAGATCAACAGCTATGACCTATTTATTTTTTTTTAATTTTTAAATATTTTTTGGTCTTTTTTGAGACAGGGTCTCGCTATGCAGTTCAGGCTGGCCTTGAGCTCCCTTTGTAGCCCAGGCTGGTCTCGAACTTGCAGCGATCCTCCTGCCTCAGCCTCCCGAGTGCTGGGATTACAGGTGGGCGCCACCGTGCCGGGCAACTATGACCTATTTAAAAATTCAAAATGTCATAGGTTTTCAAAAAGAAAGACAGAAATATAGGACAAGCAATGAGCAAAAATATTGACAAAATGTATAACAAAGAGCTAATAACTTTAATACAGGAAAAGCAGTTATAAATTAATTATGGGAAGAGGCCAGTGCCTCTAAGGCAGAAATAGGCTGACTTACCCTCCAATTCCACAGGTGAGCTCTCATTCTGATGGATTCCATGCCATCATTTTCAAGATTGCCCAGAGACTTAAAGGTGTACTGATCATTTGGCCCCCAGTAAACATTGGTTCTGTAGAGATTTATTTATTCCTATCATTGAACATTTACCAGATAATTGATTAATAGCACAGTCCTCAACTTGAAGACCTCTTAATAAAATGATAGGAATGTACAGATCGGGCAGGCATTGGGAAGAAATTTTATAGTGCGCATACAGTTTGTGTTCTTTTGATAAAGCAAGAGAATGAAACAGTAACAGAGCCTGAGAAAAGCCAGGAAATATCTGGGAAAGAGGTGACATCCTTCTGTGACCCTCCACCCCCTCTACAGGGGAAGTTACTTCCACAGTAGAAACACCCCCAGGCTGTGCACACATCACTACTTTAATCATCACCTCCCTGATAGATGGAGAGTTCAGCGGTGGCACAAAGCAGGACTCTGAGGCTCAGAAAGGTAGTGCTTAATCTATATTTATCAAGTGGAGGGATATGTGCTCTGACTCTTAGAGGGAGAACTGGATCTCCAGGGCAGAGGGAGTGGTCTTTGTCAAGGCAGGAGGAATATAGCACCACAGTGAGCTTTATCCGTCACTGGCATACCTTCTCCCAGCTGCACATCAGTGGGCTGTGGAACCACGTCCATTGTGAAAGTGGCTTGTGTAGATCTGCCAAAGCTGGGGGACGTGGAGAATAAAACCTTGGCTTGGTTAGCTGTGAGAGATGTACAGTTAAACCACCAGCCACAAGCCCCTCTTAGACGTCGGAGCGAGGGCTGTGACTGCTGCAGCCTGCCCAGGCACCCAGCCTGTGCTTTGGCACAGCTGCCCCTTTGAAGCTGAGTGCAAACGTGCTCTGACTTTTTGTAGCACCGCATCCACATCCTGGGTACCCAGAGCGTTCAGACAGGAAGCAGAACCGGGGGGCTGCCAGGACGGAGGCTGTGTGCAGCACACCCAGGAAAGGGAAAGCCAAGCGTCTCCTCTCTCCTGCACCTCCTCAGCAGTGTCTCGGCGTCTTCTGGCATTTGAGCAGGTTACTGTTAGCTTGGGGAGAGTGACGTACACAGTGACATTTGTGTTAATGCCTTCCTGATGACTGCCTTCTGTTTACCAAACCCTAACGCGAGGTGGGTGGAATCACTCCAGAAAATTGAAAGTATACATGTGCCGAGGGAGAAGGGCTCTGGGTTTGGGGTACATGTCTTGTAGTAGCTCTTAAAAAGAGGTCTGTCATGTTGCTCTCCACGTCCTTGCCCCCTGCCCCATTGCTGGGGTGCTGCGCAGGCCTCAGGGGACACAGATGCTCTCCCTGTCAGTAGGGACTGTGCCCCAGGGAACTGCAGCTGGAGGTGAGCAGGCTAAAGGGGAGTCTGGAAAGTCCTGCATCGCTGGTTGCAGAAAGCTGCTCCTGAGTAAAGGCAGCTGCTTCCTGCAGTGACATCACCTTGCCCTGGGCTCGTGAGGCTTTGCCAGATGTGAACTCCAAGTCACCTCGAGAAATGACACCTCCGGGTTCAGCAGAGGCTATCACCTGTGTACATCTCAGCAGAAGGGTGTGAAAAGAACACCGGCGATGTGACAATCCACACTCAGCTCAGGGACATCGTGTAGCTATTTGTCTCAGTCCCAAACCAGCTTTGTTCAGCCGCTGGATATAGCACTGAGGAAGGTAGGAAGAACTTTCACACTTGCTCTTCACCCAGAGTAGGAACTCCTTTTCTCACTTCTCTTCTGAGCACAGAAATGGCTTTTCTGTAAGGACATTTTTAGAGCTCAGCTTCAGACACTCCATCCCTGACCACAGGAAGCTGAACATAAAAAGGTCCCTTTACAGAAGATGTCTTCTGGGTTTCCAAACACTCACACAATCTGTCAGTCTCCGTGGGAAGACATAGCTCTTACTGTGAGATGCCAGAGGTCCGTCCTGGGTTCTGTTGACACCTGTGGGGAGGAAGGGACCCAGTAAGGACCCAGCGGCAGTGGGCCCAGGGCTCCTGACACTGGGCCCACCATGGCACTGTGGGCACCTGTCCTTGCTGTTCATCAGAAGCCTAGAACGTTACTGTCTCCGGTGAGGGAACAGACAGCATGATTTGGCAAATTCACTGTCTTCTACATCTGGGACTCCCAGCTCAAGCTTTCTGCGGCATCTTGGGTGCAATATCTTTCTTGGTTCTGTCTAAATATAGTTTCCAGTAGGCAGGAGAGGAATGCTTAGAAAGTATACAACTTGCTGGTGTCAGGGAGAGAGAGATCTAACTTTTATTTTACCATGTAATTTAGCTTCTGTATCACTCATATTTTATTCAACTGCCATAGCTCTAAATCTCATCCACATCCTGCCTAAAATAATTAATTTCTTGGTCTACAGGAGCTGCCCGTTGGCAATTCTGCCAACACATTCCTGGAAGAACCCTAGACCCACCATCCTGCCATAGATGGTGCAAAAGTTCTGAGCATGGCTCGGTACAGAGGGAACATGTGCATTCTAGTGTGTGCACTTTGAGAGGGGCTCCTTTTCCTGATTTGCACAAAGCCCTGGTGGGCCGATGGTGTCTCTGGGAGAAAGCGCTCTAGCAAGCTGCTGTCTATGCAGTATCCCTCGTGTCTGAGCCTGAGGTTTGGGGAGGGCTGCTTCTCTTCCTGACCTCAAGGGCTTTTCATCGCTTTTCATCGTTAAACAGTGTGATAAACGTACCAAACGGTTTTGAGAAAAATAAAGGAAAATAATAATTCCAAAGCATTCTGGCCTATTTCGTTTTTCCCACCCCTCTGTAATTTATATACCATATCAGAATGTGCTCATCATATTTGTCATCATAACACTCCGGGGTTCTGGAGGGTTTTTTCATTATTATAACAGCATTTAATTTCTGCTGAGGAAATAGATGACAACTAACCGAAGCCAGCAATCAGATCCTCTGTTGTTGGGTCTTTCTGCTGCTTGCGGTACTTTGCCTCTGTAGGTGACACCTGCATGAGTGCCAGTGTCTATGACTTACTCTCTCCCTCCGTGTGAAGAACAAATTCCCAGGAGCAAGACAAGGATGAACAGTTTCGCAGCCTTTGGTGTGTGTTGCCATATCGATTTGTTAAAGGATGGTAAGGATTTACATCCCTGGATTCTCTGTGGCTGAATAGTTCAGAAGCCAAGGAAGGGGTGACACTCACAATTTATTAACTGGTTGGGGCCAGTGGCTCTGACCGCCCTGAACCGAAGCCAGCTGCTAGTCAGCCTGTCCATGCCCATTGCTCGAATACCAGCTCTACTTAGAAAGCAAACTCTTAGTCGTCTCTAAGGTCCCTTTCCCTTTATTCCCTTCTCTGTAAATCTGCTTCCAGTTCTCTGTGCCTCCAGCTCTCTTCTGCTTTCTTAGCCGGGTAGTAATGGAAACGGCAATAGCACATTCTCTTGAGCGCTTACTCTGCCTTCGCACATACTGGCCCATTTAACTGTTAGAACAACCTTATCAGGTGGGCTGGTCCCAGTTCATAGCCATGAACACAGGGGTCTGTAAGGCCAGGACACTTGGCTAGGCACACAGAAATGAAACATGCTGGAGCCGAGATGCACACCCAGCCTGGTGTTTTCCGTAGGTCTTGGCCAGGAGGCTGCACGGGCGGCAGGATGCTGGGTGCTAGGTGGAAGGCAGGCTGGAGTCTTAGAGGAACTGCAGGTGGGCTGCTTCTGCTTCCTTCCTACTCTTCTGGCTCCTGAATTATTAAACTTTTTGATTAGCTTCTCCTGGTGTCATATGTATTCGCAGCTGTTAAACATTAGAAGACTTCAGAGGGGGGATTTATTTAAAGCATAGTTATTAAAATGTCTATTTTGATTTAAAGATTTCTTCTGCTCTGTATTACTCACTTGCCCCGTATCTCTTTAATCTGTAGTCATTCCTAACAAGGAACATTCAGAACCAAAGCACATGAAGTGCTTCTTGCCAAGTCTCACATAAGCATATTATCTGTCGGCCAAATTATCACTCAGGCACATCCTTGTCTTTTCTGTCATTTATAAACTTGACCGGGAGTCTATTTAGGTCCACGGCAGAGCCATCCATGTATTTGAGGCTAAACCATGTTTACAGTGCTCTCCTCCACGG
Organism: Chinchilla lanigera; assembly: GCF_000276665.1. NCBI lineage: Eukaryota > Metazoa > Chordata > Mammalia > Rodentia > Chinchillidae > Chinchilla > Chinchilla lanigera. Next base: position 14,048,365 of record NW_004955458.1, read on the forward strand.
AAGGGGTCTCTGGTTATTTTGTCTTTAGTGCACAACTGTTGTTCAGTGGTTTTCCATGACCTGGGCTATAGGTGTGGACCTCTAAAGAGGGGATAAATGATGGGTGTTTAGAAGGAACTGAGGAAAGAACCCGTTTCTGGTTGTAAGCCCCGTAGGTCCCTGAAAGAAAGTGAGAGACTGGTGTATGAGGACTGTGCCTCGTGAAGGTTTCTCTCCACAGCCGTGGACACGGACAGAGGGCTAAGGCAGTGAGGAAATGATAGAGGGGGAAGTTCCCTCGTAGCTGATGTCCCCCAAAGCAGAGACTGAGGCAAGGAAGAGAGTGAAGTCAGTGGGAAGGTGTGGGGAGGGGGTGATAGGGAGAGGGCGCAAGTCAATACGAGTGACTTCAGAATCCTCCCGCTCAGAGACAGGCTGGAGCATCTGTGCCTTCAGCTCCTGTCACCTGTTGGCGGAGTGTGGCTGCAAGGAGTGATGGTACCCCAGCCCGCACTCACGGCGTCCCAGCCTGCAGGGAAACGCGGCTTCTTTAGTACTGGAGTCCATGCACAGGGCAGGGTGAGGTGGGACCTGCTCTTTGCAGCTATGCAGGTGAATTCAGAGGGGAGCCAAAGTAGTGCAGTCTCCAGAACTTTCCACTTCATAGTCATGAGTGAGACTGCAGGATCTAATTTCGGTGTAGATCTTGAACCTGGACACTTCCGCCCACCTCCACTACTATCACTTCCGCCAGGTCATCTTCTCTCACCTGGACCAACAGGTCTCCCCGCTTCTTCCTTGCTTCTTTCTGCCTTCTTTCTTCAAGCAGTTCTCACAGCGCAGAGCACTGTGTGTCACTGTTCTGTCAGAGCTCTGACGGCTTGCTGGTGTCCTAGAAGTGTAACATTCTCGTCTGGCGCACGGCTCCTTCTCCAGCTTCACTGTCTGTAACTCTTCTGCTTCTTCACTCTGCTCCAGCTGCTTGGGCATTTTTAACCTCAAACCAAGAATGACTCTGCTTACTTCCTTCTCCCTCAGGTGGGTGTAGTCTTCCTCCAGTGCCTGCACTTCCTCGGTAAAGATTTCCCTGACAACTCCTCCTAAGTTAGCACTCTCTTATTCTCTAACTGGCCTCACACAGATCTGTCTTCCTTCTCCTCCTCCTCCTCCCCATTTTTCTTGTCCCCATCTGTCACTAGCTTGTACATTTATTGCTTCATTTACTGTTCATCTTTCCAATTAGAATAAAATTCTGTGAAGACAGCAGTTCAGCACTCTATCTTTACCACCAAGAATAGTCTATGGTACATTACAAGCTCTCAATAAATATTTGATGAATGAATGAATAAACAGATGGCTCAGGAAGCACAATGCCTCCTCCCTCAACTTCTCCCCTGAAATAGTCCCACTAATGTGGTCACCTGAGTGACCCAGGAGTGCGTTACTTCTCCGTGTAATTAATCATTTATATCATGAGATGAGAAAGCAGGGAGCACCCCCATGGGAACTGGGAGCTGAAGTGGGTAGCGGTAGGTGGCCCCTGAGTGGGGCAGGTGGGCAGCAGGGAGGCGTGGGCACAGGGCCACTTCAGCCAATTACCAACCCGTGGTCTGCTTGGCACCAGCCCTGCTGGGTGGGGGTGTGAGAGCCTGGGCTGGTGCTGGCAATTCTATGCTGCTTGCTTCTTTCCCAACTCTTTTCTTCCTCCCGCCCCCTCAGGAAGCAAGAGGGAAGGAGAAGTAGACCATCTGGGGCTGTGGGAAGGTCTGGCAGAGAGAAGGAACTCGACAGTAACAGTATTTGGGAGGCCTGACTTCATCTCCCTGTATCCAAGGACTGCCTGCAGCAGCACGACATTGGCCATTTATGGAAGTCCGCACAGCATTAGCGAGACGTGCATGTGCGAATTTTGACAGAAACATGCGTTTTGAAGGAGATAGGAAGGTTTGTTTTTTGGTTAGGAAAAAGCCAAATGTGCCTCTTCTTTCATTTCTACACCAGGTGTCTTTCACCAACATCAGGAAAATCTGCCCTTCTCCTGATGAGCACTCCCCACCCACACGCCTTCCCTTGCCCTCTCCAAGACCCCCACCTGTGCTCTGGAAGGCTCTGCTGAAGTTCTAAAGGGGAAAGGCCAATGTCTTCCTCTCCGGCCCCAGAAGTAACATAACAGGAGCTGCCTTTTCTATGCCAAGCAAGTGATTCTAAATGAGGGCATTCAAGCTGCTGGGAGAAGATGGGGCGCCAAGGAAGAGATTTTGGCGTTTACAAGGCATCACGGTCTTAGCACATCTCTGCTTGAGGACGGGACCTGGTATTGGATCCAGAGGTTCACTCGAACCTGGTCCTGACATTTGATTAGTTGTGGAACAGTGGGAATGTGTCAACCTGCTCATGCCTCACTTTGAACTTCCGTAAAAGGAGCATAGGAGCTGGGCCACCCCCTGGTATTGGTGTAGTGATGACAATAAACAGGTCTTTCTCACAGGGTTGGTACGAGTGTCACGTGAGTAACTGTGTGCAGTGCTTAGAATAATGCTTATTGCACAGTAAGTTTCAGAAATGGTGACAAGTATTCTGGGGTAAGTCCCCAGAACTCACAGAGTCAACAATTTAACCACTGGCTTTGCCTTTCGAAAATTTCCTACCTACCGGTTTTCCTGTCTACCGCACTGCCTTAAACTATCTCTGGTATGAAATTTCAACACCCATCAATGTCCCGAAACCTCTTGTGGCTCTACTTTTCATTGTCTACAGATTGAAGCCTCTCGAAGGGGCCCTCAAGGCTCTCTCCAGTCTGGTGTCAGCTGCACATGAGGGCTTTTGCGGTTACAAGTGACAGAAAGCAATTCCGACTGGTTAAACAGAAAGGGGATGTGTTGCACCCCACATCACGGCAAGATCTGGGTGTATAAATGTGTTGGCCCTTCCCTGGAGCAGGCGTTCGCCTCAAAGAGATCCTCGGAAATTCAGGCTTAACCTCATCCTTACAGGTTGTGATCTCATGGGAAAAGAATGACTTCTTAAAACTCCTAACAAAATCCTTGGAACAAATCCCAATGTGTCCTGGCACACCGGATGACTCAAGTCAGGTGTTTACTTCCTTACCAATGACCCCGCCCGGGGAGAGTGATCAGGGGATGATCAGAGTTCTTATTCTGAATTCAGGAGCAGGGTCAACTCTGCTCCTGGAAGCTAAGAATAGATGGATTTCCCTCAAGGACTCACTATTACAAAGAGCGCACAGGGTGGGCTGTGAGTAGGCACAAGTGACAGATGTCCCCCACAGCCTCCCCTTCCTGCCTGATTTATGCTTTGAACACATGCTGCAATTTTCTGTTTCCTGCCTTTGTACACGATGTTTTCTTTACTTGAAATGTCTATCTCACACCTTCACCCATGAACAGATCAAAGTCCACTTTATTATATTTCCTTCGTGTAACGTCCTTCTTGACAACCATAATTTATTACCTTTATTATAGCTCTTCTCACTGTCCAACTTGTATTATGTTACATTGCATATGTGCCTTTCTTTTCTCACTCGATTGTATCTTAGGCAGAAAAACCATGCCTTGTACAACATTGTACTATATTTATGAATTATTTGAAGGTCAGTGAGTATCCTCTACTATGTGAAATGCTTCATTCAGCTCTAAAGCATCATAATAAAGTGCTGTTGTCATCATCATTTTCTAGGGTCACGTCTTCCACACTCAAGTGTTCTAATAAATATTTGATTGATTTATTAAAGTATTTTATTCTAACCAGAAACAATTTGCAGCATCTCAGTACTCTCCACACTCATTTTACCTTTTACTAAACTCAAGATTAACATTTCCCAGGTGTAGGAATGTGCTTCTTTCAAGGTGCTCCAGGCGTCTGGCCCAAGCAGAGTTATGATGTTATTTTGTATCTGCATTTATATTAAGTTCTTTGGTACCAATTTAGTTTTATTCCTTTAAAAACAGTTTACATTTTGATATTCTCTCAGACCTTATGAAATACAGAGCTTTGAGTTTTTCAAGAGGCTTTGTAAGCCAGTGAGCACATCTGTCCTTGCTATAGATCACCTATCTGACAGTCTCTAATAAGCATTCTTAGTACAAGCCAGCACAGGTCACAGGCCTAACAAGTGTTTGATCTTCATTGGATCCTGGTGGCTTTGGCTTCCTTTAGTTATCTATTCAGAAATGGCAGGTCATTCACTAATTTTACAAGCAAGGTTGAGTGTAGCTATGTGTCAGAAGGGTGACCCCTCCAAAACCAGACATGGGCTACTACTTCTCCCTTGTCTCCTTTCCCCGTTTTGTAAGCTTCCTTCCTTTCTTAAAGACGCACACAGCCCATAGCCTCTGGCTACTTGGGGTTACATTTTTGGAATTACTTGTGGTTGTAAATCTTCTCCTCTCCCTTTGTTTCTTATTTCTCTATTCACAATAATTCTATAATGTGACTTTTTCTTTGGGTGCAAAACTCGTTTATTAGCTTCGTTGTAATTATTAGTAATAACATATGAGTTATGGAAATTCTTAACTATATGGCATTGGTGGCAGGTCACACATTTAATTCACACTTTTTAGTGGAACTTGCTAAAAACAATCTTCAACTCAGAGAAGAGAAAAATGGGCTGCATCTCAGGCAATGCAGCAGATGTGAAAGATCTGGAGATGGACTGGAACCGGAGAGCAGGGAGAGGTATCTGCAGCAGGGAGAGGTATCTGCAGCAGCCCCTTATGGCACAGGAACAAGCAAGGACAAATGAGACTGGAGCGGAATACGCCAGCAAAGGAAGACAAGACCCTCTTGAGGGCATGAGCTGTAATCTTTTGGTAAGAAAATGGTTCTCCCTTGCTTGTGTCCTTGACAAGACCTCTTGGTGTGCGGAGACTGAGGCTCATAGAGATTGGCTTATATTTCCTATGGTTCTTTAATTAGTGTACGGTAGAGCTAATGTGTAAGTCAAGGTCTGTCAGACTCCAAAGCCCTTACTATTTATTAGTCATTATATGCCGATCTTACTCCACCCAATCAGGCAGCTTAAGCAGTTTCCAACTTCTCACACACACATCTGTCCATAATCAACTTATGCATAAGTCATGCTTGAGCATCTGCAGTGTTATAGTTTATATCGAGTTGTCCCCTCAGGCACTGATAGGTAAGGCTTTGAGAAGGTGACTGAATTAGCGGGGACCGTAAGTGACTTGCTGTTAGGAGGTTAGTCCTGATTAGAGACAGGTCACTGGAAACATGCCTGGGAAGGGCGCGCCTCCTTCCCTGGCACCTCCCTCACTCTCCACCTCCCGGCCACCAGGATGCAAGCAGCTTTTCCTTCACCAAGCTCCTCCGTTAGGCCCTTTTTCTTTGGAACCAGCCAACCATGGACTGTAAACATTAGCCAAAATAAACTGCTCCTCCTCTAAATTGTGGGTGTTGGGCATTGTGTCCTACAGGGAAGAGAGTGACTAAGGCATACAATATGTCATCATTGTGAAGTGCTGAAAATGCCAAGCTGTGTAGCAAGTGCCGTGAGAACAGTAAGAATGGAATGGTGAGCTGCTCCTGGGGGAAGGTGTTCTCGGTACTCCAGAGGTAAATGTGGAAGGATGAGAAGGTTAGTTGACACAGAACAGGAGAAAGGACACATTATGTAGAATTACACTGTTTCACTTTTAGACTCTAATCTAAGAAGAGGAAGAAGCTCCAAGGAAAACGAAATGGCTCTATCCTTGTGGGCTCCCCACTTGATGTGCCTGGAAGGGAACCGTGAGCGCTCTAGGTGCTGAGGTGGGGAATAAACCAAACCTGGTGTCCACGACCCAGCAAGGAACAGCAAGTGAGCCCAGAACCTGCAGAGAGAGTAATGGAGATGTAGCTTTTGGTTTTGTTTTGTTTTTTGTTTCTTTTTTTAATCTAGAGCTGAGGGAAGACAGAAGTGAGGGGCTAGATTATATGAACAATAATGCAGACCAAAACAACTTGGAGGAGTCCTCAGACAGAGACTCTTAGGCAGGGTTGGGGAGATTGTCTTCATAAACTTGTCTAAGAGAAAATTCACAGGTTTCTTCAAAGTGGTATTAGTCAGTGGTAACTAAAATAATGAAAACAGAAAACCCAGAAATCTCACCAGGAGAGAACTGTTAGGTAAAATTTGGTATACTAATTCAATTGAATTTGATAGAACTGCGGAGGAACACAGACATTGCTAACATTAAGATAGCACAATACAACATTACATTTACACCACCAGTAGCTTCGGGCAGTAGAAGTTACTATACAAAAATAAAAGTAGTCATGTAGGTTGCTATCATTATTTTTTATCTTGCACAATTTAAAAGAAAATGTTTGTCTCAGGGTGATTTTCCTAAGGCTGTTATTACACCGAGAGTGATAGTAACTAACATGTACTGGGTGTCGCCTATGTGTCAGGTACTACTATTTTCACAGGTTATCTCATTCGGTCTGTACAGAAGCCATATCGGGTAACTATGATGATATGATGAAGATGGCTCACTCCAAATCCTCTACGTGGGCCCAGGATGTAAACTCCAGCAGCTGGATCTCAGAGTGCACGCAGTTTGCTTCCATGCCAGCGTGCTTCATCTTGCTGCTAGCTCTTTTGGGCGTGAATAGCTTACTAGATTCAAGGTGGCCTGATGCTGTTCTGAATTCTTCCAGCGAAATGGTGTTGGAAAGTGTGTGCATTTGGGGCCAAGAGCACAGTGTATGCCTTCACACGAGGATGCTTGATTCTCTAGTTTCCTTACGGAGCGGCCCAACAAATTTAGGAAATTGCATTGAGTCCCCCGCCTCTCTGCAGTTATTTAATCCCTCTGCAGGCAGCTAAAGCTCCTTTGATATGCAAACCTTGTGCATCTAGTAACTAACAGAATAGCTTTTCTCTAAGACAGTTAATTTCTGGGAATAGATTTTGAACCAGACAGACAGCGTTCACTTTAAGGCGTGCCTCGGCAAACTCTGTTCAGTGCTGTTCCTGAGGTTGCTTCATCTGTACCAAGGCAAGTTCTAGCTGTGTGACTAAAGAGGTCTAACACTTAACGCTTTAAAATGAGATCATTTGTGACAAAAATTGGATTTTATATTTTGTAGCTCTTCATAAGAATGTAACTTTTATAGATGTTGTTTTAACTGTGCTCTCTTATGGGCTGAATTGCATTTCACCAAAATTCGTATCTTGAAGGTCAAACCTCAGAATATAACCTGATTTGAAAATAGGGTCATCGTAGATATAATAAGTTGAGCTCATGCTAGACTAGGGGGCAGGAATGTCAAAGGCCCCTAGGCCAACTTGAAGGGTGTGCTTATAAAAGAGGAGAGTTTGGAGGCAGACACACATCGGGGAAATGCTGGCGTGTGGACATGGAGATGGAAGGACGTCAGCAACAGAAGCCAGCCTGGGCTCTCCCTGTGATGCTGTGCTCCTCCACGAAAGGGACACAAAGGCTTGGAGAGGTCTGCAGAGGGATAGAAACAGAGGTCTTGATAAGGGTCTTAGTCACTTTCTTGATTGGTGAGACATTACCCAACACCCACCACTTAAGGGAGGAGAAGTTTACTTCGGATCATGTTTTCAGACCATGGTCCACCGGCTCCATGAAAAAACAGTGTGGTGGCAGGACCTGGGTGGGACAGGGGCTCCTCTCTTGGAGGCAAGGAAGTGGAGAGTGAAAAAGGGAGCCAAAAAGGGAGATGCACCCTCCCAGGTCACTGTCCTAACAGCCTCTAATGGCCCCCACCTTCTAACAGAGCATTTGGCTCTACATCCTTTGATGGATTAATCCACTGATGAATATAGCACCCCCCTGATCAGTCACCCTCCAGACACATGAAGCTTTCGAAGGACATTGTTATGGTTTGCGTCTGCATGTCTCCCCAAATCCTCATGCAGTCATGGGGTGGGCTTCTAGAGTTTATGATTGATCTATGATCCAATACTGGGATTATGGCTGTGAGCACTACACCCGCCCTGGGGCAGATAGTTTGCATATGTAAGGGAGAGAAAGAGGCTGCTTGCTGCCACTCCTCCTTTTTACTCTTGTTGCTTTGCTATGAACTGTTGCCACCGTGAACTGTTGCCTCTGCCATGTGCCCCTCTGCCTTGGAGCCAGCCGAGTATGGACTGAAACCTCCATAAACTGTGAGCTAAATCAACCTGTCCTTCCTTGATTCTGCTTGTCAGGTATTTTGTCTCAGCAATGAGAGAAAAGTAACCCCGACAGACATTTTTTAAAAAAATCTAAACCATAATACTAAGCCTGCAGAATTTGTAGGTAGAATGAGACTTCAGGGAAGAGAATGAAAATATTTACTTGCTTTATAAATAACTTCCTGATATTTGGGGGCACATTTCCCAAGATCTATCTCATGCAAAGTGCTTGCACTAAGATCTGGAGTACAGAAAAGCTTCCCGAGCCACTGGGAAACATTGCTCACTCTGTCTATTGCTCAGACACTCACCTTACCCACTAGCATTTCAGAAACTCCTACGAGTTTTCAGAAAAGAGCTCTTATTTAGCTTGGTTTTACCTAGCATCCCTCAGAGGTATTTAATTCTGGGATCTTTTCCCAGTATGTGTTCTTAGTGTTTCTCAACAAGTTCTGCAGGGTGGGAAGAGAACCTGGAGCAAGGAGACCCAAAGATGGGTATGGGTAGGAGTTCGTGTCCTTACATTTCTAGGCTCTTCTGCTGGCCCTACCTCTTCTCCTCTTTTATAGCAAGACTCTTCAATATCCACTTTAAAAACTAACCATCAAATCCATAAGTGGCATATGGAGACTAATATAAAACACTTATGTTAGTATCGCTAAGCTTAACACATGACATTATGTATATAGTTGAAGCCTCTTGTGTACTTTTACAATCACGTTCTCTGCTTTGTAACTTCATCTGCTCCCCAGGAGAGTACCGTTACTGTTACTTTCCTGAATTTCCTAATATCATTCCTATGCATATCCTTATGCTTTTACTACATATGTATATATTTCCTAAAGGATGAGGCGGGGTTTAATGTGTCTACCCTTCTGTATGCGCCTACCCTTCTGTATGCGCATACCCTTCTGTAACTTGTTTATGGTCATTGTTATTGAACATTACGTTTAATGAGCTTTTCCACGTTGCTGTATTAGCTCTTGCTTATTTAATCTCACTGAAACATCATACACTTTTGTAAAATTATGCTAATATATTTATAGATATTTAGGGTGTTTCCTAGTTTGCTATTACAAATAATGCTGCAACATGTATTCTCATTATGAATTGAAGAAAACATGTGAGACATTATATACAGAACTGCTGGGTTATGGGTTATAACAAAATTTTCACCAGTGGTTATGCTGATTTCAGTTCCTACCTACTAGGTTTTAGAGTCCCAGCAGCTCACATTAACTCTTATTATCGTCAACCTCAATAATTCTTAACAGATAATAAATATGAATTGATATTGCATTGGAATGTGAATTTGCCCAATAGCTAATGAAGGATCATTTCATTACATGCCTTTTGGCCCTTTATGTTCCTGCTGTGAATTGACTCTTTGTAGATATGTGGTCATTAGTTTTTTCTACTGACTTGTTTATCTTTTTCCATTGATTTTTTTTTCTCATTGATTTTTGAAAGTTCTTTTTTCATTCTCAATGCTACTGTTTCTCAATTACTCACGCTATTTATAACATGCTTCTTTTATCAATAAAGCAAATAGTTACAAGACAGTTTGTAAATTTAAAGACTGGGGCTTTTCTTTTCATTCTTTGGAGGCTCTTTTGCACACAGTTTTAAATTAGAATACAGTTGAACATATCCACATTTTCATAATGGCTAATATTTTTTGTGTCTTGTTTAAAAAATCTTTCTCAACATCCCAGCTATAGAGATATTTTCCTGTATTATCTTTAAAAAGTTTAAAGTTGCTTTGCATTTCAGATCTAGGGTTTGCATTAAACTTGGAATTGATTTTTGAAGTAAGGACCCATCGATAACATATTGTCATCATTTCCCCCACAGAGAATCGGCAATGCCATCTCCGTTGATGGGTTATTATCACATGTCTTGTTTAAATCCAGACACCACATTCTTCTGTTTATTTCTGTGCCCTTGTTACACTGACTCAGTTACTACACTTTACAGTTATACTAAGTTGTTTTCTGGCACAGTAAGTTAATTGCATTGATATTTGGGTGACATTTCCCAAAATGTATTTTGTGGAAAACCCATGAAATGCATTTAGTAAAATTAATGGCTTGCTTGTGTCTATGCCGTTAACAGCTGTATGATTTTGCAGCTCTTTCCACCCAGAACTTGAGTGTATTTCCCTGTCCTCGGGATCAGGACTGGCTTTGCTACTTGCTCCGGCCAGTGGAAAGGGATGGAAGTGACGATCTTGTGCCAGTTTCCGGCAGTGGCCTCCAGACCCCGCCCGTGTTTCTGCTCCCTCACTTGGACTCCCAGACTGGTGCAAGCTGAGCACCAGCACCCAAGCTGAGACCATCCCGAGCAGCCAGTGCTCAGCTAACCCACCGGCTGCTTGTGAGCGAGCTCAGTCAAAACAGCTGCACTTGATTCAGTAGCCAGACCCTCACCGGCAGCCCACGTCTCAGAAGCCAAGATAAACGCTGTTGTGCTGTGCTACAGAGTTTTGAGGTTGTTTCTTCCACAGTATAATTGTGTTAAAGAATAACAAATATGGAACACATCTCTTATCTTGTATGTTATTCAAAACCATCTTAGTTAATCATGGACTTATGGGCTATCTCATGTCCATTGAAAAATGGTTTGTCAGATTCCATGACCTGGTTTAACCTTCTTGCAAATAATCAAGTTCTGGGGAAACACCTTTTGCAACAGAAAAAGCCCTGCAAGAATCCACCTTATGTTGTCCCCAAAGGTGACGCTGATGAAACTTGTTGCTCTGCTTCTGGTTAGTTGTTAATTTACTTCTATTTGTTTTATTATATTATAATATCATTACCATAAGACAGGGTCCTGTTACTATGGCAGCCAAAGTGCTCCATGAGCTTTTAGTTTTAACTCAGACCTTAACTGTCTCTGACCATGTTCCATTTACTTTCTTTGCCTCCTTTACTCTTGAGGTTGAACGGACAGTGAATATTCTGCAATTGCTAGCATGTTACGTTTCATATCTGTTTCCATCCCTACGCGTATTGGTACAATTTGTTCTTTAATTTATTAACCTCATTTCTTTTCTACTATATGTCTTCCATTGCTCCTCTTCTTCTGTATAATACTGAACAACATTCACTCAGCATATACTCAGGGACCCCCTGACATGTGCCTGGCACTAGGCTTCCAGAAGTGGGTGAGACAGTTGTGGCCGCCTCCTGAACAGAGTGGGCCAAGGCGTAGAGTCAGGATGGGGCACAGGAGCACACGGGTGCTTTACCACATGGTCAGTGCCGTGAGACAGAAGGATAAGCCAGTGGGGGGGTGCTTATATAATCGGGACCCATGAAGATTTCTGTAAAGAATTAAATGTAAACTGGATTGAGAACTAAAGTAGAGTTACAGAGTTGGGGAAGGGCACGGCGGTCAGAGGGAGCACTGTGTGATAAATCCTCAAACCCTCAGACAGTAAGGGGTGGAAGGAGGCCAGTGCAGGTGCAAGGTGAGGGTGTAAGAGGCAGAAGGCCCGGAGCTGCCTCTGGAGAGCAGGCAGGAGGGAAAGTAACCAGGGCCCTGCAAGGTATCTACACCGACCTGAGTTACAGAGGTCTACAATGGGGAAAAGCCCTCTGCTCCCTGAGTCACCTACTCTGCTATGGTTTATGTGTAAATGTCCTAAAGCCTCGTGTGCTCATAGATAGGGTTTCCGGGAGGTGATCGGAGCATGCAGGCTGATACTCATTGGTGGGCTGGGCCACTGACAAGCTCGTAGCTAACTGTGATGTTGGGAGGTGAAGTCTGACAGAGTGAGGGGGTCACTGGAGGAGTGGTCTGGAAGGGTCTGCTCCATTCCTCTTCCCTTTGTCTCTCTCGCTGTCTGTCTCTCTGTCTCTCTCTCTCTTTTTCTCTGTCTGTCTCTCTGTCTCTGTCTCTCTCTCTGTCCCTCTGTCTCTCTGTCTCTCTCTCTCTCTCTTTCCCAGTGCCACTCTATGAGCTGATTCTATTACACCATGCCTCTCTGCCATGCCACCCTGCCTTGGAGCCAACCAAATGTGGGCTGAAACCTCTACAAACTGTGAGCCAAAATAAATGTTCCCTCCTTTAAGTTGTAGGCAGTGGGTGTTTTGTCCCAGTGACTAGAAAATAACTAGAACAGGACATACGATTACTAGCAGTTTCCGGGGGAAACACAGTGAGTCTGCTGGTCCTTAGGGTAGATACATCAGGTCATCTCCAGTCTCGATCCGTGCCACTCGAGCAGAGATGAAAAAGAGATTTCTCTCCAGCATGGATTCTCCTGGGTGCACACCTGGGAAAACAGACGTCAAGCCCAGGGGCCGGTTTTTGACCCCATTTACTCAGGGCATCCTTCTGCATCGAGCAGGTCTCTCTTGATCATCTTCCTTGGATTTCAGTTACTGGAATTCCAGAGGGCCTAGGTGCTCGCTCAGCAGATCCCTGGTGTCAGAGCCTCTGATTTGGGTAAGGCAAACTGCATCTCATGTAGGGATAAGTCAATCTAGGATCAGGGCTGGGGAAGCCTGAGTTTTATTAATCCTTGTTTTTGTGTCGGTTTCTTCTCATTTCCTGGCATCTTTATCCTCATGTTTTTTCTCTCGGGTTCACCAATTTTTCTTGGCTCCGGGTCTTCTAAAGACAAGCATACTCTCAGGAATCTGTAGAAGTCATTTAAATGATCTTAGGGGGGTGGTTCAGTCACAAGCTTTTAACCCCTAGATTTTAGAGTTGGGGTCTATGACAAAAGTCCACGAGTCCTCTCATACGTAACAGGAAGAATTCTGATGAACGTGTGCTTATTGATTTAGCATTTTTTATCTTTTCTGGGGCACTTCTTCTTTCGCTTGCTTAGTATCGTTTCCTCCTCCCCCAGAAACATCAGGACCCAGTGGCTCCTTTTCACATCATACCCTCTCCTGGTGGAAAGTTAGCCAACAAGACCTACATTCTCAGCCAAGAGGCTATAGGTGCACACGAGGCCTCACAGAGTCCGTCTCAGGAAGGCTGAGAGGGCTAACAGCATGGAGAAACATGGCTTGGCCGGATTCATTCCACTGGCGAGAAGAGACATTGTGCCTGCTAGGATGCAGTTCCCGCTGTCTGGACACCAAAGCAGCTGTTTCCTCACTATTAAATCCCTATTAAATGTCCCCCTATTAAATCCCTCTTCTGCTTAAACTAGCCAGAGTTGGCTTCTGCTGTCTGCAACAGAAGCAGCCGGCTCATCGTGTGCATGAGTGCATTTCTCCGAGGTGCACAATGCTTCCAGTTCTCAAAGGAACCCATACTCTGACAGGGTTAAGAGTTACTAAGTTAGATGATTGTTTTTACCTTGGAAGAAGGATTGGATACCTGCGTCTTTGTAAATTAAAAGCTTTTTGTGTCACTTAAATAAAACTTTGGACTCCCTTGCATTCTCTTAAAAAGTGAAGTTATTTTTGCCCAAATTAGTTTTTCTCAGGAACTCTTAAAGTAATTGTAGGTTGCCCCTAAATGAAACTCTGCCCCTGCTTTTATCCACAGTGGAGGCCCGGCTGCCTGCTCATCATAGGAGCTCCTTTCACACCCTCCCGGCCGTCTCTGTCCTCACAGAACTTCTCTGTCTAAAGAGCTCTTTCTGTGCACGGAAGGCTGTGGGCAGCTGTTGGAGTCAAGAGTGCGATAAGTAAGGTTCGTCTCCAGCCCAGCATCCCGCCGAGGCCCAGGAAGGATGCCCAAGGGTGCATGAGACAGCCGGCCTCCGCAAACCTTCTGTTCAACTTGAAGAAAATCAAAACTAGGCTTTCTGTCCCTGGATCTTGAAATTATTAGAAGCTATGTTCACTCTTCAGTATATATTGAGCAGTTCCTTGCTGCCATCCTAGAAGGAAAAGTTTCCCGCCCACCACTACCCAAAAAAAGGAAAGGAAAGGAAAGAAGGAAAGGAAAGGAAAGGAAAGGAAAGGAAAGGAAAGGAAAGGAAAGGAAAGGA
>NW_004955458.1:14062566-14146742 GCF_000276665.1 Chinchilla lanigera
AGGGGAGGGGAGGGGAGGGGAGGGGAGGGAAGACAAGGGAAGAAAGGAAAGAACAGCCAAATAGAAGCGCTTTTGGTTCCAAACTGTTAAAACCGGACAGTTCCAGTATATACATAGCTTTTGTTCCTGTCCCATCCTGATATCTCTTTTTCAAAAAGAAGATTATTTCAGGTTTATGCAAGGGATGTCACTTTAAGTTTGGGGGGGCTTTCATTGCCGTTACTGTTTAATCCTGCATGGATGTGCACCCACAGAGGGGCACACGTGCACACTTGCCCCTGTACTCGTTCTTTCTCCTGTCTTTACTTCTTTATTCTGTGAGGTGAGGTGGGTTCAGAAAACAGACTGTTTTACTCTGCTTCCCACAAGAATTAAACTGCCAGTAACAATGGTAGCAACATAACTTGTTCTTGGTTTCTTGAAGAAAATGCTTCTAGATGTCAAAGCAGGGAGAGTGAGCAAATCCAACCAGTCTCTGTGAGGGCAGTATTTGAACAAGGGCCTGGAACTAGGATAAAGTAAGTGTGCATTTAAATAGAACTCACACTGGCCTCCAGTGGGAAGGAGCACGGAACAGTAGTGCTGGATCTCCATCACGTCACATGGGTAAGAGCCGGGCCCATTGAGGTAGGATAGAAAAAGTAAAGCTAGACAGGCAACAAGAAAAACTGACAGTAGTTTTAAAATTGTACTTTTAAGAAAAACTGCAGCTTCAAGATGCAAAAGGTACTTGAGCCTTCTTCTCTTTCAAGAAATTCATTCAAAAACAAAAGTCCTGAGAGTCTTTGAGATACAGTTACCCCCACCCGTGCCCTTCACCGGTGCATTGCTCTTCCTCTCGCGGACCTCCATCCGCTAGAAACCACACTTAAGCAGGCATCGGATCTCAGGCTCAAGTACATGGAAATGGTTTGCCTTCGAGTGCGTCCTCTGGACGGTGATCTGAGAGACCACGGGAATACACAGCCCAGATCACCCTCCTGAAGACGTCCTCCAGGCTGCAGAACCACTCCCTGATCCAGGCTACAGTGCGTTTCTCACTTGCAGGCTTGCGCTGTATTCTCTCCAGTGTGCACTTTTTAAGTTCTGCCTACTAAAGGTCTTTGTGTCTCTCACTGATGTATCTTGAAAATTCTTTTCCCATGCTAGGAGTCAGCAAACCTACAGCTGCTCCCCTGGCGAGGTCAGGTCTTCATCTCTTCTTTGAGGGGCCTCCTCAGACCCCACCCAGTGACACACTGGCTTTCAGAAAGAAGTCACCCATCGGGGCAGTGTCATTTGGGCCCCCTTGCCATCTCTTCTTCTTTACAAAGTTAATCAACTATTTTAAGGGTCCATTTCAGACTCCATGAGAATACTGTCCCTAATATAAATTTGTCATTCAAAACTGCTCCATGCCAGGCAGCGCTGGCCACTGTCTTAGATATAATTAAATCCTAGCCAAGGAAGACCGCCCATTCCGGTTGGCTGAGCAAGGGGTTACTCAAGAAGCACTTGTGAACCATTGCTTGTATAGTAGCAATAAAAGCAGTAACCGCTTGCCGGGCAATCGGTGCACTGCAAGCACTGTGCAAGGTGCGGCACAGATGTGAGTTCAAATCCTGTCAGTAATCACGCTACCAGCTTATGGGGAAAAGTCTGTGCTCAGGTGGAAAACTGAGTTTGTCTGATTCCAATACTACAGAGGTTGCTGGCTGTTTTCTTTGAGTGACTTTGCAACTGTGTAGGATACATATAACTGAAAGCAGGACACATGATTCTGGCCTATGCATAGGTACATAGGTGCTGTGTGGATGGACTGAAACCTACCTTACCCACTGGAAAAGCCACTTTCTGTCTCTTTGTAAACTCATTTCAACATTCTTTTACTCCATATCAATATGGTTCTTTTTCTGCTTCTTAAAACCAAATTTGACATTTATCTGTCAAACAAAATCTTCAGCATGCATTCATTTTATATCAGCATTACAGTCACTATTTGACCTTTTAAAAGTCCTTTAAACAACATTATTAGCTCAATTTGACATGTGAAAATACTAAGGCTAAGATGAAAATGACTTTCTCAGGACCATTAATGAATGACCAGGCAACCTAGGCAGGGTTAAACCTGCTCTTTCCAGTTCCGCAACCTATGTGTTTCCTTCAAATGTACACCTGCTCTACGCCAGGTACATGCTAAGTGCATGGAAATATTTCAAGGTATCCAGCTACTCATGACCTATTCTTTACAGAAACTCTGGAGCTATAAAGTATTCATGATATAATCTTTTATTGCCAGATGATATTCAAGGCAAAAACTAAGGTAGAAGAAAAATCTATGATAGAAAAATCTATGATAGAGGAAGGCAGAGGTAAGAGTGTAAGGAAATTAATCTCGGAAAGTTCTTTGGAAAAGAATGTCTCGATCTGCGTCACCTATCTGGAGCAGGCACTAAGCACCATCCAGCGATTCCAAGCTAACAAGTCATAAACTGAAGTCCTGAGGCTTCAGTGACCGTCATTAAGAACCCCGCAAGGAGACAAGGTCATGCCCCTGCCGGCACATCGGCTTTCTAGCAGCGCAAGAAAATGTGAACGCAAGCAAAACGAGCACCTGTTCCAATACTCGGTCATTCGCACATATAACTATATTGCGTGAAATTTCATTGATAGTGTTATCCTTAAAACTTAATAGTGTTATCCTTAAAACTGGTTGTCACTGACGCCTCTGTTTTCACGCTGAACTCTGAACTTTACATCTTACATCTTTGATCTTGCCCCTACTTGTCTTTTATGGTATAACTCATAACAGCATTTTTCTCAGCTAGCCTCCCTCTCTCTCCCCCTCTTACACACACACACACACACACACACACACACACACACACCCTCACACTCGCACAGACTCACACAGAATCTACCTTACGGACTCAGCTCCCGCCTCCCTTACGTGCTGGCAGTGCGGCCGCTCTCCACGCTGTGCTGCGATCAGCCTCAGCCGCGGCTGCCCCGTGCCCGACAACGCCCCTCCCGCACCTCGCCTTGGCATGCGTCTGTGCACCTCTCAGCACTCGGCAGTCACCTTCCTCGTGAAAACCGGTCATCGTTCGTGAAAGTCAGCTTCTCCATGTCCGCTACTGCCAGCGTGAGTGTGTGAAACCCCTGGTCGCACTTTGTCTGCACGTTGCTCCCGTGGACAGTGCTCCTTGCCGTGGTCTCCCCTCTCTTCCCGTGTCTCCGGCGTCACCTGGTACAACGTCAGTACCCAGTAATCGAAGGTGTTAGGCACCAGGAAACCCACGCATTTACCAGTTCAGTAGGCAAGGGGGTGGGCCCCAGCCGGGAACGCAGAGCTCAGCACACCCTAACCTTCCCTCTGCAACGCGGAGGGGCCGGGAGTAGGACTAAGACACTGGGGGCAACGGGCACGGGGAAAGCTGCGGAGAGTAACGGAGCACAGTTCCCCTGACCCTGAGTTCAGGGCTGCTTCCAGGACGCCACTGCTTTCCTGTGGCTGAGGGGAGAAGAGAAAGCTCCCTTGCAGAGAGGAATAGTTTACGCTTTGTTATGTCTTCGTGGTGCTTTCACAATTTTGGTAAAGATATTTTTAAGCCAGAACACAGGGCGGTTCTGTTTTCGTTACCCAACGTGGCCTTTTCTTCTTCCACCCAGAGCTTCTCTGAGCTCTTATCACAGCCCTGTAACCACATCCTCCACTGGGCATAACGCTGGATCAACACTGTCAGTTAAAAACAAACACTAACAGGCGTGCAGCACACTGAGCAAGGGAGGGTGTTTATTCTGAAGCAAGGGTTAGTAAACTGTGGGGAGAAAAAAGCCCTCCAGATACAGCGGAGCCCCTCGGCTTCCCACACGCCCGGGGACGGGAGAGGTTGCCGGGGCTTCCGCTGGCTCCCGTGGGAGGCCCCGCCGTGAGAGGGCTGAAATACAGGGGTTTTCTTAAGGGTACGCAGAGCTTCTGTCAGAGTCCCTTGTTGAATCTCCTGAGCCCTCTCAGGAGAAGTCTGGGCAAGGGATGCCGAGAGGCATCAGCTCCCTGGTGACCTCTGCCGCCTGGTGACCTCTGCCGCAGCAGCGCTCAGTGGGGACTGGAGACCAGCAAAGGTCCAGGTTTGTTTCGGGGAAAAGGTGAACTTTGCAAACTGTGTCTACAGCCTCACGTCCTATTGGGCAGGCCCACTGCCCCTTTATTCTGAAGCTGCCACCCTGGCATGTGCCCTGAATGGGGGGAAGACAGGAGGATGAGTCATAGTAATATTATTCCTTCATGGTGCTGGGGATTAAACCTAGGGCATCATTCATGCTAGGCCAATGTTCTACCGCTGAGCTATGTCCCCAACCCCAAATAATTATCAGTAAGAACAGCCCGAACGGAGCCTGCTTTGTGCTGGGCTCTTCTAAGTGCTTCACGGGGACTGTCCCATTGAATCCTCACATCAGCTTTAGTGGTCGATGTCTCTACAAATACAGAAACAAGAGGCGAGGGCGTGTGACACTGCCCGAGGCTGTGCTGCTGGCAGGTGTGTGTGGAGCCAGCATTCGATGCCAGGCAGTTGTCTCCAGGGGACCCGTTCCCGGGCCTTCACCACGCTGCTGTTGACCAGATGATTCTCCCCGCTGGCTGCACATTAGAATTACCCGGGAGCTTCCACAGCGGTCAGTGCTGGGGCTCACCGCCAGAGATACTGATTTTTGTGATTTAGGGTAGTTTGGATATTAAGAAATTTGTATAAATTTGTATTTATGTATAATAAATGTAATTTTTTTTTTTACAGTCAGATTAGTTTTAGCTACTTACAGAGCACAGCTGGCCCTACGAAGTGTCCCCATCGTGTTATCCCAGGGAGGTGTTGAGGGGAAGCAGGCAGGCAGCGTTGGAAGCCCAGCAGAGGAAGGTCTGGCAGAGACGAGATGCCACAGGGAAGGCTTGGGGGAGCAGCCAGACAGAAGGCAGAGGTGGCTCAAAGAGGTGCTGTGCTGTAGAGACAGAGGCCCATTTCACAGCTGCTGGGGGTGGCTGTGGAGACCCGCCAAGACTGCGGGGGGCGACCACCTTCCTGGAGCAGAGGGTGTGTGTGTGTGTGTGTGCGCGTGTGTGCGTCTGTGCGTGTGTGTGTGCGTGTGTGCATGTGTGTGTTCCTGGAGCTCACCAGTACTGAAAGAATTAGCATTCCCGGAAAGGTGTTTTAAGAGAGAACCTTGCCCTGTAAATCACATCTGCGAAATGTGTAAGGGCTGTGCAGGCAGCTGAAGCACGCAGGACAGGAATCTTCTGAAACCAGGGCCTGGGTTGTGGGCTGTAAGTGCTGGGAGTGAGAGCTGGCCCTCCTGGAGCCAGCCGCAAGTTGCAGTCTTACTCTGCAGGGGCTGCTTATACTTCAGACGTACATTTACAAATTAGAAAACTTGCCTGTTAAAGGTGCCTTAAATATTTTAAAATTTTTACAAAATCACTTATACTTTTATTACCCAAATGTAACAGCTATTTAATTTTCTGTTTGTTCCCTTTGTTTTTTGTTTTGAGAGTGAACCCAGGGCTTTGACCACATTAGGCATTTTTTCTACCACTAGGCTACATTCCCAGCCCAACAGCAATTTAGCATACTCTTTATGATGCCATTTTTCCTGGACATAGTTTCCTCAACATAATTTTAATAACAAAGTATATGCAAATGCTATGGCCTGCTCTCTCCACTTCACAGGAGTCTCTTTCCCCTTACTTCCATTTCCTTTCCTTGTGTCAATTACACTAACAGTGACACATTGTCATTGCGTTTCTAAAATCTGAGTGATTCATGAACTCATTTTATAGGAAAAAATTAGCAAACACATCTATTCTTGGTAAGAACTTGTAAATTTTTACTTAAATATACAAGACGTAAAACAGGTTCTTTTGCACTATAGAGAACTATATATGGTTTACAACTTTATAGCTATGTAACAGGTATACTACAGACTACATGTAAATATCCTAGATATAAAGGAGAAGACAGGTCACTCGCAAACAACTGTGAAATCAAAGCACTTTTACCTGTTAAAACACACAACTACAAAACTAAAAAAAGCTCAAATAAGCATTACATGTGGCCAGCACCATTTTGTCAGTTGTTCTCTGCTGCAAGCAAGCCACTTGGCCTACTTGGTGCTGGTAGGACTGACTGGTGCTGTGGGGCCACAGTACCCCCGCCACTGTTCCCTGTTCTGGACCCTCAGAAGCTTGACATGCACAAGCCACAGGCCTCCTGGCCGTCGCTTCGCATGGACTTCCTTTATAGCCGCACTGTTCTCCTTCTAGTCTGCTCAGCTCATGACAATTCAAGGAACACCACCTGGCCCCAAGGTGATAGTAAGCACAGATCCCAAACTGAGTTCTAAAATCAAGGCCTTTGGCCCACCCAGAATACAGGTATAATAACGTTTGAATTGTGATTGAAAGCTAAAGAGAACATAGAAACGTTTCACTGAGAACTTCAAAAATCTAGAGGATTCCTAATCAGACCACATCATTTGGAAAACACTGTCCCACTGGATGCTTCTCTCCTAGGGGGTAACTTATCCAAAACCGCTCGCTCTCATCAGAACCCAGGATTCCCACTTCACAGCTGAGGAGCTGGGGTTTGCACAAGTACAAGAGCGTGCGGAAGCACACCGAGCTGTGGGTGTGAGGATAATCCTCATCCCAGTCTCTGCCTTTTTGGAACCACTGTCCCTCACGTGACTGGCCCCAAGTTCTCACAAACTGTTCCTCCTCCTCCCGGGTTTGACCTGTTCCCACTGACTGGAGCTGAGGCTGCCGTGAGATGATTATTGGTTTTTTTTTTTTGTTTAGAAAAAATCTAGCGGCTGTCATCTGGGGTATGTTTAGTTGCTTATGCAAATAACCTGACAAAGATGGACTCTTTAGATTATTTCAGTCAATTTGGCAGTAGCTTAGGTGGTTGGCAGTAGTTTGCCAGCTATTAAATGGTTCTGAATATGTCAAGGTTTGTAATTTCTGTCATCAAATGGCTTTGCCAGAGAGACCAAGCCACGTGGCACAGTCCCTGCACACACATTGGCGTGTGCAGGAGCACTGTTTGTGCAGATGGGCTCTTGGAACCAATCAGAAGAGCTTCGTATTTCATCTTTTGGCCCAATACCACAAACTGGCACAAGTCACACTACCCCTGCCATGTACCAAAGTTCAGAATAATAAATCAGCCAGCCTGAAATTATACTGGGAGAGCCAGCTTCCTTCTCTTAGTGAGCAGATTGATGTATCTGTTTAGACTGGATGCCCTTCAGCTCCCTGGGAACCTGGGCTGACTTCCTAGTGCCCAGGTAGGCCCTGCCCCAGATCTCAGGGTACACGGGGGACTTCCCACCGTGCAGTTCTGCTGGGCCTGAGCTTTTTCCAACCCTGTTTGGCTCCTTAGCTAGCAAGGTCTGTAGCTGTCAAATGGAAAACAAAGCAACGGGCTGGCGTGGCAGGGAGACACCAGCTCATCAGTCAGGCTGTGCAGGGAGGGTATGGTGGGGGCAGCGGCAGAGAGTCCGCCTCAGCTGTGTGCTCCTAGGTAGCTGTTCATCTGGCCTTTGAGAACAGTCTCCCCTGGAGTTTGGACCAGGTAACCCCTTTGTCTGAATTTATGTTATTTTTCAGCAGCTGGTGGAAAGAGGCAGAAGCAGCAGATTTAGATAGAGGAAATACGGAGGAAGATACATAGGAAGGGTATTTCACTTAGGGAGGAAGTTGTCTGTCTCTTGTCCTATCCCCGTTCCAAGCACACATTTAAAAAGATCACTTTGAATATTAATGAGGGGAGGGGAGAGTGGTTGGCAGGAGGGACCTGCTCCTAAATCCATTTGCGGGCCAGCTCCATCCGATTTGAATGGGCCCTTACCCTGTGGCATCAAGCCTGCTGGACACTTCCTTTGGACATTGTGAGACTTTTGCCCACAGGGTGAAAAGTTCCCCAAGGATGCGCTTTCCGCCCAGTTGTTGAGCAGCATAATTTGGCTTTGCCCGTCTGACTCATATGCCTTCCCCACATGAAATTAGATGTTTTTGTTTTTCCTGAGATCATGCTGACCACTTTATCTTTATGGAGGTAGCTCTTAGCTTCTGTATTCTCTCTGCTGGGGCTCCCCTGACCCCAGCTCCTCACAGCCCCGCTGCCCATGTCAGTTCTTTGGCCTCAAGTCTGGAAGTCCTTTCCTCACCGCCCTCCATGCCTTGTTACTTTCTGTCATATATCTGCTTGATACTAAACACACCCTAGAATAATCGCGAATATCTGCTCTCTTGTTTAATTCCTGGTCCCTCAGCACCCACACACGGGTCTTGCTCTCTATCCTATCCCCAACAGTTAGCACAGAATTCAGCGCATTTCCTCTTCTGTAACGAGCCCTCATAAAGCGCTAACCAGGTGCCAGACACTATCCTAGGACTTTTATAAACGTTAACTCATTTAATCCTCGCAGCAAACCTATGAAGTTGGTGCAGCGCTGATCTCTATGTTACAGAAGGGGAAACAGTTAAGGGACTTCCCCAGTCAGAATTTGAACCTGGGCAGTCTGGCTGTAAAGCCTGAGCTCTATCAATGACCGCAGGCTGCCCCTCTAGGATTTTTGCGGAGTGAGTTAACACACATCTTTCATCACCACCATCTCAACATTCCCGGGATTACTACAAGTGCTAAGCTCAGTGAACACAATATCATGCTCTTGCACATAGAATTCTAAATCTGTGGAAGCTATTACTCCAAGTTAAGGGTTGCTAGACTCAAGATGACACTGCCTTAAGGGGTAATGGGAATGCAGCCTCACTTCGGCTTCTGACACTCTACAGGTGGCCGGGGGACCGTGGGTTCCATCCTGAGATAATACTGACACTATGACAGGCAAACATCTTCCTCTTTAAGCTGCCACAGGCACTAGAAGATTGGCCAAGGAGCTAGCACAGTGATGGCGAACCTTCTAGAGACTGAGCGCTCCAACAGCAACCCCAAACCCACTTTTTGTTGCAAAGCACCAACACTGCAATTAAACCTGAACAGTGGGGTTTTAGTTTAGAAAAAATGCCTCCCACGGCTCATGATGTCATCGCAGAGAGGGCTGCGTGTGCCCGCTGTGGGGCGTGTGCCACAGGGTCACCACCGCTGGGTTAGAAGATGCAAGGAAACTCCACGGTGAAGGAGAAGCTTGAGGAGCTGGTAACTTGCTAGTGTGAGAGACACGGCTCTTCCCACTGCTCCGCTTCATAAACTTTGGTTGTTTCAGCTCAGATGTTTTAAATCAATATAATGTGGATAATGTATTTTTTAAAATATCAGTACACTTAGTTCACACACACTCTTGGGAATCGTGGAGATATAGAAGGCTCATTAACTTTATCCTGTGATTTCATCCTCTCGTTTTATATACAGTAGCACTAAATGAGGCAGAGCCCAAGTCACGTTCTTTTCTCCAGTCCTGCGGCTCCCAGGTCACCATCCTGGGCCTTAGATCATCTTCCTGCCTTTATGGCTGATCCGCGTGTCCCTTTTGCTGGTTCCCCTCCATCTTCCTATCTTGAAACATTGGCTTGACCCAGAACCCCGGCTTCAGGCATCTTCTCCTGTTACACTCAGCTTCCTGGGCGAGGCTTTTATTCCCTTGGCTCCAAATGCTCTTATGCTAATGACATTCAAATGTGTGTTCCCAGTTCTCTTTATCTTGGGACTGTTGGTCTCCTGGACATCTCCTTTGCGTTGTCTAGTGGACACTTCAAGTGAAAACGCAACAAAATAGGCTACCAAAATTGGTGCTCTTAGTGTTCCTTCTAACTTCTAAATATGCTTTTAGTGGCCAGATCAAATGTCAGAGACCATCTCGGACCCCCGTCTCCCTCTTATCCTCCACGTCTGATTCATCACTTATTCTGTTACTTCCACCTTGAAGATGTGCTATACCCCAAATCTCGGCTTTTCTTTGCACTTTGGGTTACCACCTGGGCACCCCACATCGCCATCTGCCTAACTGACTGCCCTGCCCTCCTAGCCAGTCTCTCTGCCTCTTCTTCACAGCCCTTCAGGCTGTCCCTCACATGGCACCCAGAGGGACACCCTTGGAGTCAGCTCATCCCCTTCCTCCACCGGACAGGCTTCCTGGGATTCCACCGTCACAGAAGTCCAAGTGGCAGTGCTTCAAGAGTCCACACAGGGCTGGGGGCGCAGTTCAGAGGTGCAGCACATGCCTAGCCTCTGTGAGACCTTGGGTTCAGCCTCCAGGACTGCAAGAGAACACTAATAACAAAATAATCAAACAGATCTGCCCAGGCTTTCCCCACCCCCTGCTGTCCCTTTTACATTTTCACACTTCAAGACCTTCACACCAACTCTTCTTTCTGCTGAAAATGCGTTTCCTCCAGATATTTCTGTGGCTGTCTCCTCCATCCCTTTAAATCTTTATTCAAATATTACTTTCTATAGAGAAATGACAAATGTCTGAGGAGGTCGATACGCTTACTCTGATATGTGCCCCATACAACATATGCACTTGTGGAAACAGAACATGGCATGCGTAAATATGTACAGTCTTTATGTGTCAATTAAAAATTCCCATGTAGGTGTCACTTTCTAGTGAGCTCTTCCCTAACTACCCTGTTTAAAACTGCAGTATGGTCTCAGCTCTCCCTAGTGTCCTCCCAGGCTTTATCTCATTTCTGAATACTCAAATCCGTAGCTTCAATAGTCTTAACATAACCCTTGATTTCCAACCTGATCTAAAAACACCGGTAATAACACTCAGACCTCATGGAGTTGTTGTAAGGATTAAATGATGTCGTACAGGTGCTTAGCGCCGTGCCTAGCAGGGAGTGAGGTTTTCGTGAGTGTAAATACACTTGTCCTTCGCGTACCTCCAATCACAGAGCTCAGCACCTTACACACAGTAGATGTCCAATTCTTTGCTTTTAAGTGGTTTCCTTGCAAAGTGAGCCTTTGCATGCTGTCCGTGTTCTGGAGAATCCACTGGGTGAGATGCAGATGACGCCTGCCCTGGGCGCTGAACTCGGCTCCGGTTCTCAGTGCTCCTCAGCCAGGTCTTGCTCTAGGGCAATGATCTGAGTCAACCCAACTTTTTGCTGAAAGTTCTGAAAAATAGGATAATTTTCCTCTCCAAGGGAAAGCTCTTCCCCAGGAGCATAACCTTTAAAGTGGACTCAGTAGTAATGCCTTCTGAAGCATTTATGCAGTTAGGTGTATTTCATTAATCATGTTTTCTGAGCAGAGCAATTTGAAAGAACACGTTCCCTTCTGTCTCACTCTGTCATGTTCCCTTCAGCCCTTTTACAAATTAATTTGAATAAAAGCAACTTCCCCTCAGCGGTGGGTTAAAATAAGATACTGTTCACAAGATTATTACTTCATTGTGCCTTTACGCACATTCCTCTGTGCTTTTTAATTATATATAATTACCAGGGAACAGGGAGTAAAATCTGTTTAATCTAAAATGAAACATGCTAAATAGATAATGTTTCCAGCTCCTGTTTTTTTTAAGGTGTGACTCGAAATGAGGAAGTCTAGTGTCAGGAATGGAGAGCCAAATCCTGCAGAAAGTAGCCCACATGACTGAGCACTGTTTATTTCAGTGCATGCTATTACTTTTTAAAATTTTCATGTGATTTAGCAACTCAAGTAATGACAGCTGGGGTACCATTATTTCAAATGCCAACTTTTTTCTTCTTATAAAATAGTTGCAATTAACTGCAAACAAGAGTTGAACTTGATGTGGCATATGGTGGCTTTGATATGGCGATGTATTTTTACTGCAGTATTCAGTGTGCACATTTTTGATGAGAAATTTTATTAAAGCCTGTCACAGTGATTATATTAAAGTGCATGATACTGTTCAAGAGGCAGCATAGGTCAGTAGTTACATCTCAGACCCTAGTGACCGACTTCATGCCCCTGAGTCTAGTTCCACTTTTTTGCATTAGCCAAGTCACTAAGTTATCTTAGGCAATTTATATAAGGTCTCTGTAGTTCAACATCTTCTTCCATACCTCCAGATACATAAGAAGCCATCTCACTGGGTTGTTAGAAAAAAACCAGTAAAGTGCTTAGGACAGAACCATGCAAGTTAAGGACACTGAGGCAGGAGAATTCCCATGTTTGAACCCAGCCTAGCCAGCTTAGTGACTTAGAACCTGTTCCAAAATAAAAAAATAAAAAAACAAGGCTGGATATATAGTGAAAAGGCCTTGGGTTTAATCCCCAGTGCCACAAATTAGAAAAGATAATATTGTTATTATTCACAAAAGGCAAAGTCATACTCCAATAAGAACTACAAAATCCTAGTGGCTTGTAATTACCTTCCTTCCCTCTTTCTTCCTTCCTTTCTTCCTTCCTTCCTTTCTTTTTTTCTTTCTTTCTTTCTCAAACTACATATCTCTTATGGCGCACCCATCTTTTCAAATGTTGCCAGTGGCTGTGGCAGAAGTAATGGTAATTTGGGAGGCTCTTACATCAGGGATTAAATGCTGTGGCAGAAGTGGCATCGTCACTTCTGCTTCTCATTGGCCAGAACTAGTTACAAGGCCACACTGGACCATCTGGAGGCCAGGAGCTGCCATTCACCCTGTGCCTGGAAGGCACACAGAGAGGAAGCGTGTTGGGAAACAGGACTCAAGAAATCCAGTTTCTCGAAAGGAAACTGCCTAAAAGTAAAGAGCTATGGGGATAAGGGAAAAGAGAAAAGAAAGGAGGGGAAATTACGTATGCATGTATATACAGGATAGCCAACATAGTTGTACTACTGCCTTCTATCGCTTTACTGAAAGGAACAGTTAATGATTAATTATTTGATCAACCTTACATGTCTATATTTGTTTTCCTAAGAAACCACTTTTAAGATACCAATACGTAATACAACAACCATTGTTAATTTCCTACCACTTTGTCTGTAATTCAGTATTGCTTGTATTGTTCTTATGCTATTTTGTAAACGGATGTATGTTTGTTAATATGTTTTCCTTCTTTCATTTTTAAGATAAATTTTTAAAAAAGAAGAAATCCAGTTTCTGCTGTTGCTGAACTTCCGCAGTGGAAGCCGGGGGCATTCTCGACTGGAGAAGCCTCAGTCTTTCTGGTTGTTGGCTAGAGCCGGTGGTGGGAAAGGGCTGCAGGCTTCTGGGAAGGTTTTGGGAGCAGGAAACATGGGGTGTCTTGGAATACAGCAGGATGAACAGGAGGCTCTACCGAGCAATTGCATGCCAACCAGAGCCACTGGACCATCTGCAGTAGAAATGTTCTCCATTTAAAAAAAAAACCTAGTTCTAATGCTTTAAACATGTCAGCCCAAAGATAATATTGGCGAAAAGGTCCATACTTTGTACCAAAATCCATCGCCTCGATTCAAAGCTCTGCTTGATTTCCCAAGAGTCTGTGAGCTCCTGTTATGGTTTTATTTAGTCTTCCTCGGGTCAACATGTGTATGTTTTCCTCCAGTTCCTCTAGGGCTGTCCAAAAGACAGAAACAAATGATTTGAACTAGCTCTTAATTATCTATGCAAATAGCTGGTGTTCCAACAAAGAGAAAGTAGCTAAGACAGATTTTCAATAGCCAACACCCACAGCTCTAAGGAAAAAGGGTTTATTTTGGGTCACAGTTTATAAACGTTTCAGTCTACAGTCAGCTGGCTCCAAAGAAAAGTGACGTGGTGGAGGGGCATGGCAGAGGATAAAAAGCTCATGGCAGGGCAGGCAGGAAGTACAGAGAGATTTAAAAGAAGGGGAAGTGATGCACCCTTCCAGGACCCCCCAGGGACCCTCCCCCAACCAAGCTCCCCTCCTGAATCACATTTCGCTATAAACACATGAGAGGACTGCTCCACTGATGGGAATCATGCACTCCCTGGAAACCCCACCTATGCACCCACGAGGCTTTGGGTGGACATCTAGATATAAAGAATGACAGTTGGTAATCTTTTGTTTTGTTTTGTTTTCTTCCCGTACCAGGAATCAAACTCACGACCTTGCGCTTGCCAGGCAGGTGCTGTGCCGCTGAGCTAAATCCCCAGCCCCTGACAGTTGGTAATCTTAAGTAATGTGCATTTGCCTTTGATGTGTCAGCTGCTGCTTGTGTGCTGCGGCCAACAGCCCTGACTTGCCCTTGCAGCCTTCTCCGAGGCTATTTATACACTGAACAATCATTCCTGTTACTGCTCTTTGGCTTCTGTTCAGTGTCCCGGTCTCTCAGATGGGCCGGGCTCCTGCTTGTGAGTGAGCGGGGAGATGGGAAAAGCCTGGATTTAGGGGAATTTCAATTTCCAAATACCTTGCCGATAATGAATTCTAGAGGTCTTAGTCACTTTCCTTGTTGATGCATCAAAATAGGCAACGCCCACAGTTTAGAGGAGGAGAGGCTTCTTGCTTAGAGTGTGTGAAGCTTCACTCTTCACGCGGTGAGCTGGCTCCACAGCAGGAAGCGCTTGGAGGAAGGGCCTGGCGGTGGGAAGATGCTCTCATCATCGCCACCAGGAAGCAGAGAGAGAAGGGAGGACCTGGGCAGGGAGACACCCCTGCCCCAGTCACTTGCTATTCCCCACCCGGTGCTATGCCCTGTCCTCCAGCAGCACATCCACTGCTCCTGTCCCCTTGCATAAGCCCTGTCTGTGAGTGCATGCAGTCTGCGGGACCTTCCTGACCTAAACCACATTCCGGGGCTTTCCCACAGCTGTGGCAGCATAGACAAGGGAGGAGAGGGCGGTGCAGTTCTGATTTCACAAGTCAAGAATGGCTTGAGTAAGGGGAGAGTCAGTGCATTTTTTTCTAGGAGAAGAGTATTGCAAAGGAAATGTCTAGCAGCCCATGCTCCACCTCCCCTGGTACTACACACCGGACCTGGTTCTTTCTTCACCATGCCCTGCACCTGCCTGTGTGAGGGCTTTCCAGTCAGAAATATCTGTGTTCAAATTACGGTGCTTCTATTTGTTAACTGTGAATTTGGGGCATTTACCTAACTGCTCTGCACTTCGATTTCTTCATCTGTGAAGTAAGGTTTAATGACACTTAACGTGAAGATTAATTCCTCAGCATAGTCGATTAACTGTGGTTGTTATTAAGGCCTTGATTAGGTTTTAGTTCTTCTATCAACTCTAACAGGACTACTTCATACCCTTCTATACAGAGCATTGGTTTTCAACTGTAATAAAATTTCTATAACAAATAGATCTACAGTATATTTGCTTAAATGCAGTAGAACTTTATATTTTTCCATATTAAAGCTCCTAGAACAAAAGCCCAGTTAGTGTGGGGGGAGCCGGCAAAGGGTTTTTTTTGCTCCATCCAGTCTTTTAGAGACTCAGGGAGGGGTCCACTCTGCACCCTCAATACACAGCTGTGGATGTCACCCTTGGCATCCCTTGGCACTTTACCCCAGAAAGGGGAGGAGCCTGGGAGGGCACTCCTGTGGTACTGCATGGCCCAGGCACAGAGTGCTACCACAAGCTCATGAGAGAGAAGTTAAGCACGGGGTGACAGGCTCCTTCAAGGAAACCTAAGTAGGTGGTGCTGCTGGGGTCCCTAATCCCTGTGCCCACGAAGAGCAGGACAGGAGATTCTGGCAGCAAGTTACCCGCCCAGACGCAAAGGCTTTTCATGTGTTAGGAGCATCTTTTCCACTAAACTGTCAGCAGCTTGATAAGAGATCTTGTTTTACTCATTCATCATATACAAAGTTCTATCCAGTGGC
Organism: Chinchilla lanigera; assembly: GCF_000276665.1. NCBI lineage: Eukaryota > Metazoa > Chordata > Mammalia > Rodentia > Chinchillidae > Chinchilla > Chinchilla lanigera. The sequence continues at coordinate 14,078,281 of NW_004955458.1, forward strand.
AAAAGCCCAGTGTGGTCACTGTCTGGATGCTGCTTGAATTGAGCTAAATAAATAGAAATACTATTGTTTGGCCCAGTATTTTAGATTCTGTCCTCACAGCTTCTGAGTGTTACTTGGAGATGAAAAGCAACCAAGATTTAACAGGTTTGTTTAGGAATTTCAACTCATTCCTTTAACAATTCAAAGATAATAACTATAAAAGCTCCAAGCTTTCCAGTAAGAGGTGGATTCCATGAGCAATGCCCATGACTGAAGTTATTCATTGTGGTTATTTAACAACACTTACAGGGTTATTAGTCTCTCTGTGCTCTCTCTCAAGCACCTTTTAAAATTATAGATTCATCTATATTCTTTTCTCCACGTTAAATACCATTGATGAAAATAAGTGCAGTGAATAAATCATATTTTTGTATGGTTTGGGGGTAAAAATAACCTGCTGTTACACTTTTTAAAAACCTATAATTTTAACCTAGCTGTCTAAAAACACATGTTTAAGGTAAGATAATTTTTTACCTCCCTTATCATGGAAAGTACACAAATAGCCAGGTAAATGATGAAAGGCACATGATTAGGTGGGGTATAAATAATAACAAAGCTTTTAAAATATTCCCTCCTTCAGACATGTGTGCTAGTTATCGTCTCAGCCGCCAGCCCGCCTTTTCCTTGGCTTCCTTCTGAGGTCAGGAAGGCTTGACCCTGCCCAGCACTTTCTTTGCTGTGCAGCTGCTTCCTTGGTTTACCTCTGCCACTTGCATGTGTGAGACACCAGAGGGCTGGAGGCCGGAGGGCGACCTTCTTTCTGCCTGCTGCTCCTGCTCTGCGCTAGCCAGGCTTCTCATCCTCTGTGACAGCAGTACCGTTCAGTGGCAGCTGTTGACCCCAGGTTGCAGTTGTCCCAGCATTCATAGAATCAGCATCCCTGCTTTGTGTATCCTTAGAGATGTCAGCTGCGGGCAGCTACAGGCAGCTGATGCTCTTGGTTTGGTTTCTGTGTTGGGGTTTGGAGTCATGGAGCTCACTCGCCAAGATCAGAGAAACCAGCACCAGCTGAACAGCTGCTCCTTCTAGAGGTCTGAGTTTCAGTTTATGGCAATGCATGTCTGAGCTTCTAAACTGTAATAATGTCCCTTTGTTCCTTCTGGGATTGGCTGTTGTTTCTGACAACTGCCATGTCATGGACCTTCACTTTTTGCCTTTTCAGATTTTTAATACCATAGTTAACAGATTTTATTTTCTTCTTTCTGTTAAAATAAAATAGAAAAAAATAAGTCTTAGTTTGGCTGGGTAACTGGGACCTGATTGATACAATACTTGAAGTTTTTCTTTCTACAGTCTAGGTCACCAACATGATACATATTTGAATCACATCCTCTGAACTGCTTCTAGATTCAGGTTTTTCAAAGTTCAATTTAGTGGTATATCCTTTTTACTATAATTACACAGTGTTTAAAAGAATACTTCTGCATCTGGCATTTGAGAAAGACCTTGACAAGAATAAACAGTTATTCTTGGGCAGATTGTGTCACTAATTCTAGCATCTTGGAGACAAATGTTTCTCTGTGCCTTCTTTTCCCCTTATTGTACTGGGGGAAACAGTGCTTGCCCCCTGGAGCCCTTTTAATGCCTTCAGACAGGTAAACTTACAGGTTACATTGTCATATGGCTAGGGGCGGAGTGACTCACAGATGAGGACTTTTCTCAAGAACTAACATTTAAAAATGTACCTTTGAGGGACATGTTTCTAAAATACCAAACTTATTTCTTTCAATGTTTAAACAGAATGTGCTATGCCAGTATATATAGGTTTTTGAAATTAACTCAGGACCATAATTTTCACCCCAAAAGGTTGTACTGCATTAGAATAAATGTTTCCACTTAGGGCTCATGGGCAGGTGGAGGGATGGTTCTGTATAAGAAAATAGCCCAGGCCAATCACAATGACAAGGAAGGTAGTGAGACAAAAGGATCAGTTATTGTTAACAGCTATGGAACTCTTACAAAATGCCTCTTCCAGGTGCTTCCGATACATTGCCTCGTTTAGTCCTACAACAATCCAGTAACAGAGATATTAGGATTGTCACCATTATACTGATGAGGAAACAAAGCACGGATAGAACTACTGCTTGATGTTCTACGTGAAAATGGACAGAGCCAGAATTAAGTCTGACTCTAAGCTCACCTTTTAGTTGAATATTTTTGTATGATTTTGAATGTTTAAATGCATAAGTTCACTCAAGGAACAAACACAGGACCAACCATGGGAAGATCATTGTACTCAGAAGTTGGGGGATCACCAAAACTTCAAGGAACTTACACCTTAGGTGATTAAAGAAAACACCAAAATACTGACCACAATACTAAGTAGTATGCAAAGAGATTCTTCTCTGGTTAAATGTCTTTAGGAACATCCAGAGAGAGGAAAGGCAACTCAGTGAGAATTTGGGGTCTACAATGGGGAGGCAGAGGTTGACCAGCATCCTGATTGGGGTACGGTGAGAGGAGAGCAGGAGGAGAGGGGCAGAGGGCTGTGGGGAAGAGCCACGCATGGAGAGGGGGTATGGTACATTGGAACCAGTTTGCATGAAAGCTAGGCTGAGTCCCCACTTACTTCCACTGACTTTCACCTTCTCCCCCATATGTGATCATGTTCAAGATGCCCAAACTGGCCTGTAGGAGAAGTTGTTAAAACCTACAGCATTTCAGATAAGCAAGAAACTGCGTGTTGCTCTTACTATGTGCTAACAGTATTCTAAGCCTTTTCTTCTTTACAAATACCCTAGGAAACAGATTATTATCATCAGTTATCTCCATTTTACAGTGGGGAAAAGGAAGCACAAAGAGGTTAAGCCACTTGCCCAGGGCCATTCAGCTGGGAAACATCTAAGCCGAGATTTGAAGCCAGCTGCTCCAGCTTTAGAGTTTAATGGTCTTGATACTGTTGGTCTTGATACTTGACGCTACGATATTAAAGAGAATAGCAAAGAAACAACAAACAGTTTCCCCTCTTTTGAGAGTTCTCCTAATGTAAATGGGATGCAGAGGCTCCTCCTTTGGACACTGACCTTCATTCCTGCTCCGCCCAGCTGTGAGTTCTCTGCTCTCTGATGAACTGAGGTAGAGGCTGCCTGCTGTGCAGACCCCTCAGGGGCCGGGATGGCTTGCACAGTGACAGCATCCTGCCCACCAGCACGCGTACTCTGACTCTCTTTACCGAGCACTTACGCTCTTCCTAGGGAAAGACACACATCTGAAACGGCTGCACACAGCCACACAACTCTCTGCTTCAAGCCAAAGATGTAACTTCGGATGTAAGGAAACTTTCCACCCAAGTTGGGTCAATCCTTTCAAGATCCAAAGAAATAAAACTGTCTATGATTCTCTTCTTTATGTGTGCTGGCTTGGCAGGATTCTGATTTTAGCTGCTTTTTTTTTTTTTTTTTTTTTTTAAGCCATTATGTCCTTCTGGATGCCAAGAAAAACTAATGGAAGTGAGGCAAGTGCAAATGAAAGGAGATTTACTTACAATGGGGAAAAAAATCAATGCAAACCACAACATCACTCCTGAGGTTTGGAGACTCTGGCGGAAGGACATAGCATGTTTAGTCTCTTCTGAACTCCTCACCCTGTCCCTCATTTCCTGAGATTTCTCTGGAATCGAATTAGAATATAACATACTTCGTAAACCACTCTGAACAGAAATTAACCTCTGGTTGTGGTTCAGAAGGCAGTGTAGGCTATTGTGCCATGAGGTCCCTATCATGATGAACGTCATAGAGCTTCACAGAAACTATCCTGATCGTTTGAGTTTGGGGAATGTTTAGAACCTAGACAAACAAGAGCTTACTAGCTTTGGATTTTGCACAGGACGTTTGGAGGTAGAATTTGTGCCTAATGTTAGAATAGTAATAAGTAACAAAGAAAATAGCAATTTACAAGCATGATTTAGACATGGATGGAAATCTAGAGAATGCCTAGCCTTGGGATCATTTATTTTTTCATTCCCACAGAAGAAAGTGCTTTTAAAGTAGGGAGATGCCTGGCCTCACACCCAGTTCTCAAAATGCCTGGCCCAATGTTCTCACAACATCTAAATATATTTGATTTCTCTCCCATATCTTGCTGAAAAATGAAAAGTAGGTTGCTTTTAGACACAATAGTGCTTCCATGTATTTGAATCAGGAGTTCAAAAGTCACTGGCATTTCACTTTTCCTGTGCACTGTGGTAAAATATTAAGGTTCCAGTGCTTACTTTGTATCTGCATATCAACTCTAAATCTAAATCCAATTTTCCTTCCCTGAGTTAAGTAAGCAGTATTTTGGTTAAGGTTAATTTAATGCATCTGAATAGAAAACCAATTAAAAACACCCTTAACTGCACTGAAGGAGACACTAGGGGCTCATAAAGTATACTTTTGTTTACCCATGCTTGTACCTGCTAGAGGAAGCCTCTGAATGAAATCCTCCAGGCCCTTGTGCAAATCATCTGCCTTCCTGGTGTCCGTGACTGACCTGTCTTTCCCACAGTCCTGCTGAGCGGTCGATAGAGTTGCAGGGAGGCTCCAGGGCGCTGCTAGGGCTGCCTCCCAGCTCTTTGTCCTCTGTTCTAATTTATGGCCACCGCACTCCGCCTTATCGAGTGGGAGGGAAGGCAGGAAGCCTTACTTTTCTGAGTTCAGGCAGAGTCACGACTAGGGTTCCAAGTGATGAGCTTTATTTTACTTTCTGACTCCACGTGCAGACTGAGACCTCGTGATGTTTTTCTGAGTGTTGTTTATCCACCAGCCTGCTGACCTGGTGTTTTATGGATTGTCAGTTGGAGTCAGAGGCAGGGGTTGTGTGGAGGCCGAACTGGCCTGGCCTGCAGTGTAAGTCAATTAGCTGGTTCCGGCGGGCCTGAGACACACTGTTACTACTTTCCTAGTGCTCGGAGGAGCTGAGGCAATTAGAGAAGGAGTCTGTTGTTTTAACGAGGGTTTTGCAATCCCACTGGCTTCAGGCTTCCCCATTTATCCCTCTCAAACACCGAGGTGCAGCTTTTCTCTCTGGCCATCTATTTTTTCCCGGTCATCTGAGAAGGTCAGTAGCTGGTGAATCCAGGGGAAAATGTCGTCCCAGAGAAAGTACTTGGACTTGCCTCTGCTAAGCAAGGCAGGAAAGCAGCAGCAGAAGCGATCACTGAAGAGAGAAAGCAAATGGGAAAAAGCAGGGCAAGACACACACTGCCCCAAGACAGACTCAGATCCCAGCCCAGGTTTGACTGAGAAAGACGTGTTGCACATGCTTCTTGGACTGCAAGTAGTAGAAAATGATGAGTTGATTAAACAAAAACCTAAAATTTGATACTTATTGAAGTACCTTATCAATATCCTAGAAGCACTGTTTGAGAAATTTGGGCAGAACCTAACTCCAATGACTTTCTGTCTATATTTCTCATTTTTAAAAATAGGTGGCGAAGCTCCAGTGGCTCAATCGGTTAGCACGCGGTACTTAAAAATAGGTGGCATAGTCTGAAGGGTTTATGTTGTGTGGGGTGTTCTCTTTCGGTCCATCAGCTGTGTCCACGGTGCAGTGAGACCTCACAGCTTGGATATGGCTGCAGAGAGCTTACCTCCGGGCTTAGAGCAGGTCCCAAAGAACCCAGGAGGCCGTCCACAGAAGTGTCTCAGAGAACTCTTTCTCTGTTACAGTGAGCGCTGAGTATTCACAACCTTTTTCTGAAAGAATTTGCCAGTTAGAGTCTGAGAGTTGGTTTTGATGATAAAGTAATTGTCATTTGCCAGCTCTAGGACTCTGGCTTTACCGTGCCTTCATTTCTTTACCCTTAAAAGATCCACCCACTTGTCTCACACGCGCACTCTGAGGATGAGAGGAGAGAACAGCAGAAGGGGAACTCGAAGCCTGCCCAGACAGGACCAGCCTCAGCACATGGTGCAGCTCTCCCTGGGGTGCTGGTCAACCGGACGGGCTGGTGTGGGCACTCAAATCCTGATTCCCCAGTTCAGATATCTACTGAAGCAAAGATTGAAAGGATTCTTCACCTTGAGAATTTATGAATAGAAAAATATATTTATGAGTTTGGAATGATTGAACCTAAGCTATGGAATGAGAGCCATACTGCGTTTGATAAACAGTACCATCAATATTGCTATAACGTGTAACCAGCAACATGTACACTGCTCTCTCGGAGTCTTTCTCCTTTAGGAGATGGAGGAAATACCTTTGGCTGGGTCCAGCTAGCATCTTTTCTGCTTCCCCCCACCTAATTCACCACTGCTCTGACGCTGGACCCGATGCAGTTTTTGATTATTTCTTTCATATTGGGGTTTCCTGGTATAGCTGCAAGGAATTCTCAGTTTCTTCATTTCAGTCTTCAAGGTGTGGCCTTGTGTTAGAATCTTCACCAACGTTTTCTGTTTCTCTAGCTGCTTCTGTTGTCAGTTGCTCTGCACTGAGGAGGTTCTCCTGCTACACGGGACGTGTGTTGCTGGTGACTAATTGTTCTGCGGATGACTTCTCTGTTTGGGTGGTGTCCAGGTCTCCATCCTTCCCTAAACTTAGCCAACTCTGATTTATGTGTCTGCGAATCTCTACTGAGCTGTGGAGATGGTTGTGAGGGGGCCGGAGCAGAAATGCCGTTGGAAACAGTACAGTATGCTCTGACTTTGAGCTCCACAGTGAATCACATATTGGCTGCTGTTCAATGTCAAAGTTTGGGCAGAGGAGCAGACTTAGATCTTGTCATATACAATTGTGAGTCTAACTAGAAGCCATCAGTTTTCATTACTGGCTAAATATGAGGCCATAAAGATAGTTCCAAAGCTGGGAAGATGCAAACCTGAAGGTTTCCCTGGACCTCAATGGCATCTCTCAGGGTTACTGGTGCAAGGATCGTATTCTGCTCTATTAGGGGCAGACCAGTCACTTCCCAAAGGAGGGGGCACTGAAAAACTCCCTCCCTTGGAAGGCCCTCCTGGCATTTGCATCAAATCCTTCCAGATTCAGTGGTGTTTACACTACACTGGCATCTTTGAGGCGGCTCAAAGCCTTCCTGAGGGACAGGAGTCTCCAGACACCCGTGCCTTGGGAGGAGTGCACACACCCACAGGCTGCAGGAACTTGGACTGTGGCAAATTTGTACAACCGTTTGCTCCACTACCTTGAAGCATTTTCCTAGTAAATTCCTTTCCTCACTTTCCCACCCCATTTCTGGAAATACAATGCTATCACTTGACATGGAGCTTTAAATCCAAGCTGAGGAACTGACGGAGAGAGAGAGTGCCCAGGTGCAAGTGATGCCGACACCCGTGAAGACCCCTTCTGTTGGTGAAGCTGTGTATAACACCAAGCCCCGGCTTCCACACAAGGTCAATGCCGCGCTTCTGCTGTCCTCAGCAAATGCTGGATGTAGAAGAAAATGTTAAACGTGGAAAACCTTTGAGTGAATGATTTATATTTATTTCTTAATTTGCTTTCCCAGAACTTTCAAACAAGGGCTCCTGTCCATTTTTAGTTTTAGGAGGGAAAGGTCCAATTAATTAAGAATGAAGCTCTATGAGAGTAAAGACAGGCCAGAAGCACCCCAGAGTCAGGACTGTACCATGATCACAAAGTCCCTTAAATGTCTGTAGTTTTCTACAACGAAGATCTTTTTTTTTTTTTGTCCAAGCTATATATTCATCATGGATCGGAGGAACTCTTATTTGTGTTGCTTTCATCCTGGGACCCAGAATGATGAAGGAGCATCTGTCTGGAAATAATCATATTGCAAAAAGAAAAAAAACATTTTGAGTAGCTTGCTGGCCCTTAAAGCTTCTGGTTATAAGAGACACATGGTAATCCTGCTGGAATTTCATTGAACAACCCAAGCTATGTGGCCACACCCAAAGTCAACAGACTGTTTTCCCCTCTCGTCAGACAGCTTGCAGGGAGGGGCTCTGGGATATTTGGCAAGACTGTGTTAGCACAGTCTACCACACCCAAGTGTACAAAATATTTAATGCATAATACAGATACGGTTAAAGTTACCAAAAGAATGGATAAAACACTAAGTGTTCCTGGGAAAGGTGGTTAACTGTTTGTGAAAGAAAAATAAAAATAGATTATTACACTATGACATACACAAAAATAGAATAGATTAGAGCTAAAAAACCAAAACAAATACAGGCCAGTAGTTTATAATATTAGATGCCAAAGGCTTCTTTTGATATCAAACCAAAGAAGGAAACTATAAAGATCAAGTCTATGACAGCCAACTGTAGACAAGTAAAATCCTCCCTGAGTGAAAAAGATCATCCCAGAACTCAAAGAGAACAACAAAAGAGTGAAAGCACAGCCAGCCCTCTGCGTCTGTGAGTCCCACATTCACGCATTCAGCCAAAGTGCATTGAAAACATGGGGGGAAATACACTCACTGAACACATGCAAAGTTTTTCTTATCATCATTTCCTAAACAACATAGAATAGTAACTATTTACAGGGGACTTACATTGCATTAGATATTAAAAGCAATCTACAAGTGATGAAGCATGTGGAAGGATGCTTAGACACTTGTAGGCTGCACACAGATTACATATAGGTTACCGTGTATGCAAATACTGCACCTTTTTACTTAAGGGACTTCAGCATCTGTGGATTTTGGTACCCATGGGAGGTCCTGGAACCAATTCCCTACAGATGCTGAGGGATGATTATGTTCCTCATTTAAGTTGTAGGGTCACTATTAAGAGTTCTTATTCATCAAGAAGATAAAGGGGTGTGCTCTGACTGACTACTGCAGAAGGCTGGCATCCTGAGGGGCATTTTACCAGAACTGCCCTCTCTCTCCTATCACTTCACATCCATTGGTATTTTCAAAGTGTCAAAACGTAATTGGGCATGGTGGTGCATACTTGTAATATAGCAGAAAATACCTCCGCCAGTCATATACTTCAGTTTTTTCATTGCCCAGGTAGTAGTTCCAGCTGCAGATCCAGTTGCTCCTGTGTCTTAGAAAGAGCTGGTCACTACGATGCACATTGTCTAAGCCAGTCCCCAATTGACAAGCCATTCTGCCTCTGTAATTCCTGCTTGCTTATTCCATATGAGGCCTAGACCACCAGAGATCAGCACCTGATATTTTGGGAGGGATCCCGATCAGTGCCCATTGGCATAAATCTGTCTTAGAATCCCAGGTGTGTTTCTACTTGCTGTTGCAGTAATCCCAGCAATCTGGGAGGCTGAGACAGGAAGATAGCAAATTTGATAGCATGACCTTGTCTCAAAGTAAGAAATGAAAAATGGGTTGGAGATGTAGCTCAGTGCAAAGGCCCTGGGTTCAATCCCTAAGCCTGGGGTTCAATCTCTAGTACAGTAAGTCCCTGATTTAACAAACATTTGAATTGTGAACTTTCACAGATACAAGTAGACCTCACAGCATGAACACTGGTAGATGTGAACAAATTTGTGGAATTAGCTCACATATCTGCTGGACATTGTCACAGATACACTGCTATGTGTTTACTGAATAGTGCAGTAGTGTACAATAGTACAGTGCTCAGTCAGAGCCCAGGATGTCTGGAAGCAAGAGGAAAGGCAGTGGTGATTCTTAGGAAACACAAGCAATAACTATGGAAATAAAAACGAAGATAATTGAGAGATCAGACTGAGGAAAAAAAAGATGGTAGACGTTGCTCATTCTTATAGCATGAATCATTCAACCATGGGCACAGTTCTGAAGAACAGGGACAAGACCGTGGAACATCTGAATATTTTTTACGCTTTACATTGTACATTTGTGTCAAAGGTGTGTAAGACTCACTTCACTGGACTTATAAATGAATCCGATTTACACATGTTCTCCCAGAACAGAACTTGTAAGTCGGGGACTTACTATGCTGGAGAAAAGTGTCAAAATGCAATCGTCATGCATGTGGTGAAGAGGACTGCTCCAACCTCCCGTCACCTTTCCCAGAATATTTTAAGTGCAACCTTACACAAACATTGTTTTCCTTTCTGTAATGTGACAGGGGAGGAGCAGTTCTAACTGATTTCCTTCACTAGAAACTACTTGTTTATTCTCTGCTCCCATCCAACTGATTCTCACTACTGAGGACCCATCAGACTTTCCCATGTCTGAGAGAGTGGGTGGAGGAGGCAGGAGGTGATTAGGAGCTCTCAGAGGCCCAGTTTTTTTGCTGCTTTCCCAAAACATCAATTATTGATGAATGATCTCTGAGCAACTCTTGGCTACTGTTCATGAAGTATTCTTAAGAGCAATCAACTCTGAGCCTGGGCTCTTCCCAAGAACATTTTTCTTCCATTCTTTATGCCGTTAGATTTTGCTGTCCTTGTCTCCCATGCATAACAGAAATTCCATCACAGTGGCTTCCTGTGCTGCGTTAATAGTAGCATCATCCACCAGATGGCAAATGCTTTTGAGCTTTGGAGGACTGTGGCCTTAGGCAGAAGCACAGCCAAATGATTCCGTGTGCAGTAGGTTCTGAATTCCTTCGACGTACTTCAGATACTTCTCCAGAGCAACCTCCATCGTTCACCCACTCTGCCTTTTCTATCAAAATCTTGCTTCCTCTTCTAACTCAGCTCAAGTGGATCTTAGATCCTCATTTCTCTTCAGCTCGTGCATTTCTCCTCTGACTCTGCAGTCTGCTGCTTGAGTATTCCACATGTGTTCTGTGTTGTTAATTCTCTTGTGCTGTTGGTGTTCCCCTCTGACCTGCGCAGTCCAGAAGGCAGGGAGTTTGCCTGTTCTCTGTTCTCTTCAGTACCTGGTGCAATGCTGGATCAACAAACAATTGCTGAGTGAGTTTGCGGACAAGTGTGTCCTTGCCATGGGGAAAACAGTGTCTTTGCTAAAGCTGGGCCGTGGCATGGGTGAACTGGTAATTTTCGATTGTTGGGGTCACAGCACCCTCCTCCAGGGCTTCTGTCAAGCCTCTGGCAGCTAGGACATATCAGAGTGCACACAGTAGGAATGTTCACATTACACTGACCACTCCAGCACCATGGCTATCGTTCTTACAGAGCCACCTCTGAGGGGCCTGTACATGCAGGCCACCCACGGGTTGCTAGGTAAAGATCCTGTCCTTGGAGTTGGTGGAGCTCCACCCCATTTAGCTAAAGAGGGCCTTCAAAGTCAGAGTAACCAGGTTCTCTCCTCTAGCGTCTCTGTGACTCAGTTTCCCCACCTATAAAATGGTGATAATAATCCTGCGTCATGGCAAGCGCAAGGTCGTGAGTTCGGTTCCCGGTACCGGAGAAAAACCAAAAAAAAAAAAAAAAAAAAAAAAAAAATCCTGCGTCATAGAATTGGTATGAGATTTAAATGAGATAATAAAGCACATAGTGTCTGCCACGTAGTACGCATGATACAATAGTTAGCTATTGCTGGTGTTATACAATTCCTCAGCACGTCCTATAGCTTCCCCAGGTATGTCCAATCACAACCCATTACCAGAAAAGACATAATCTTTGAGTGGTAGGACTTGAATACACCTAGAATCCAAAACACAAAAAAGGAATTGAATGGAGTTCTGCTTTTTGGAGGCGATCTCCCTTTCATCATGCAGGTGGAGCCATATTTTTGGCTTCTTTCTCACTTTTTGGTGAAGCTCTCCGGCCCTGCCCCAGGTCCATGGTGCACACTGCTGACATCCTGTGTGAAAATCCATGAGGCCGTTATTTCAGCCTCCATCACAGATGAAGTTAGGTTTCTGCCGACTTCTGTAGGAGCAGCCCAAGAGCTTTGACATCTACCCACAGCTAATCACTTCTCACCGCCTTTTCCAGGGCCACCACCTACCCCGACCACTGGGAGCTCCTCCAAACCACCTTTCCATTCTGTGCCTGCCTCCCTCAGCCACCTCCCCGGCCGTAAATCAGCTCCTAGCATGACTCTGGTTAAAACTCTCCAGGAACCTCCACCGACAGCAAAACCGGTCTTCACCTTGGTTTATAAGGTCCTGTGTGAGCCGGTCCCCTCCTGCTGTCTGGCTCACGGCACCCTGTGTCCTCTCCAGGCTTCAGCCCCACAGGCCAACATTCCTTTGTACCTGTGTCTGCGGCACTGCCTTCCCCTCCAAGGTCCTCTCTGCCTGGGATGCTCCTCCCTGACCACCCCCCACCCCACAGCTGGCTCCCTTCCTGTAGCCCTGGAATGAGAAACCTCCTGGGCATGCCATTTGAGCCCCGCCTCCTCCCTCATTTCTCACAAGCTTCACACACTCTTTCGTGTTCTTCCTAGCACTTCCTAGTTTCTGGGTACTATTGGTTTGTGATTTGTTGTTCTCTTCTCATTACATGGAAAACTTCATAATTACGGAGCCTCCACTATCCCCAATTCACCATTGCATTTCTGGTTCCTGGGACAGGTAGGTGCTCAATGATACTTATGGACTGGATGGAATCCACACAAAGGTAAAGTGTAGGAGGGAGAGAGGAACAGAGGGAGAGGGAGTGAGACAGAGGGAGAGAGGGGGGAGGGAGAGAGGGAGAGAGGGGGGAAGGAGGGGGGAGGGAGGGAGAGAGGGGGGAAGGAGGGGGGAGGGAGGGAAAGTGGGGGGAAGGAGGGGGGAGGGAGGGAGAGTGGGGAGAGGGAGGAAGAGAGGAGGGAGGGTGGGAGTAGGAGGCAGAGGGAGGCAGAGAGACAGAGAAATAAGAAGGGAGCAGAGAAGCGTGTCTTTGCCATTGCTTGAAGCTGGTGTTTCTATTTATTGTCTTACAGCCTCAGCCTCCGGAAAAAAGTCTTTTGTAAGACACAATACTGCATCTCCAACAAGAATGCAAGTCCTATTTCAGAGATGCTGGGGGCACAGAGAGCCCTGGTTGTTTTTCAGGGGTATCGTGTTCTCTTTTGGCTCAAGCTTATACCCAGAAACTTGGATAAAGTTCTGCGCTGGACAACCTGACAGGTGACAAAAGTCTCCTACTTATAAGCAAGCTGACTGCAGCACACGAGAAAGAAGATTTATTAAAAAATAAAGCAAACTAATTCCTTCACTCCAAATAACCTAAAACTCCGCCATCCCGTCACCAGTAAGGCGTAGTGAGGAAAGTGTGGAATGCAGAGAAAACGGATGTGAGTCACAGGCTCACTGAAAGCCAGCCAGGTGAGCTGAACGGGGGATTTGGTTTTGATTTTCTAAGCCTTGGCGTGGAAGCTGTGGGAATGTGCCGCTCAGATCTGCGCGGGCATCGTCGCCCCTCCTGCAGCACCCAGGTGCCGCCCTCCTTTCTGTGTCCACCCAGCCTCGCTCCCTGAAAGCTCCCTGAGCAGGGTCCTGGCACAGGGGGCTCGACCCCCTCGAGACTGCTCCGGCAGGCAGCTGTGCCCGCAGGACAGCCCCGCAGCCCGCTGAGCTTTCTCAGAACCGCTCTTCCTGTCCGTCTTCTACATGGGGGCAGAGCAGCACTTGGTCCAAGGGCCCCCTCTGCTCACTTCTGTTCTTTCTGCCCTTGAGTGAGTGGTTTGCCTGACCCCACCTGGGCACCTGCTGCTGGGTGGATGCAAACCGAGAAACTTGGTTTTCGCATTTGTAGAAAGTGCCTGTGATCTAAACAGGCACCGCCAAACGCTTTGAGTTACACTTGTGTGGGTGAAATGGGTAGATTTGTTCTCCCAATCACCACAGAACTGTGCTGCTGGAATTAGGAAATGAAATCTGTACAATGGGTGGCTGTGACTCCTGATACATAGGTGGCACTCAGCAGGGAGTGTTGGGTCCACATGAATGCTTCCTACCTTCAGGAGCGTTCCATGGGAGGGAAACCTCTGCTTGGGGGAGCTATGTCATTCCGAAGACAGACCAACCTGTGTATTCCAGGACCAGCGAGTCAGAGGCACTGTACTTTTCTTCTCAAAGTATTACAGGTGGAAACACAGAAATTCTTGGAGTCTTTTATATTCCTTTTTTTTTTTTTTTTTTTTTGCAGTACTAGGGGTTGAACCAAGGGAGTCCTGAGCTATATCCTCACCCCTTATTATTATTATGGTTATTATTATTATTAGTTATTATCATCATCATTTTAAATTTTGAGACAAGGTCTTACGTTGGCCCCTGATGACCTCGAACTTGAGAGTCTCTTGTCCCAGCTTCCTGAGTAGCTGGGATTCCAAGCTTGTCTCTCTCTTTTTAGTGGTTTAGCTCTATATCACTTTAATGCTTAGAGCCCCTCCAGATTTAGCAGGTCACTGGACCTTTTCCCACGATGGTCCCTTGGCCACCATGGTTAGCGCTATGCTGCTAATCAATATGGCTGCATATTTCCAGCTGTCTTGTTGCCCTGAGGACGTTTGACAGTATTGGGCAGTCGAGAGGGCAGGTCCGGAAGCCCCACTGTTGGAGCCATGGTGGGAAATGATGTAAGAAGGCCCCCGCTGTGCCACTGAGATGTCTGAGCAGAGTCCCTGATCTGTTTGTATTTAACTTCAGGGCTTCTAAAGACCTAAATTGTCTAGGCAGCGGGGTGTGCAAAGAACGGTTCTGAGTGACCCCGTGTCCTTGGAAGAGGCCGGACAGCAGTCCTCGGGATGCCTGAGTCCCGGCCCCACCTCTTGTCCACTCAGCCTTGGCGTACCCTCCCTGGGGGAGCAGTCCTTATTTTCCCACAGTCCAGCGGATGCTGCAGAATCATTCTGATTCATTCCGCAGGCAACAGATGCAGTTTGTCACCTAAATCACTGCAACGCTTGGTGACAGCGGCGGCACCCGGAAGCTTCTCCGTACAAGCAGAATTGTACGCTGTGCATTTGAGGCATCTTTGAAACTTTTCTGTGAACTTTATTGAAATTAGAAGCACTCTTGCTAAGAATAGCTATAGAAAAGACAAAACCGTTTTAAGAAAGAAAGAAAATAAAGGGGTAGCAGAAAAATAGAAACGTTTTCATAAAGGGATCACAGCAGAAATAATTCCAAGGCTTACAAACGAGGATGCTTATTTATTCATTCATTCATTTATTCACTGGTTTGGCCTGTTACTATGTAATGCATGCAGGCCTCCGACTGGCCACAATCCTCTTGAGTGCTAGATTCTTGGACAAGGAATTATGCCTAGGCTGAGCATCCTTTTGCTGATGCAAGAAAAGAATTTTGTTTTTCACAGAGACTGAAAAATACCCCAATAATTGGAGTAGAACTGTAGCTTGGGACAAATATGACAAGAACCAGCTTCTTTTTTTTTTTTTTTTTTTTTTGGTTTTTTGGTTTTTTCTCTGGTACCAGGAACCGAACTCACGACCTTGCGCTTGCCAGGCAGGCACTTTTGCCGCTGAGCTAAATCCCCAGCCCCAAGAGCCAGCTTCTTTGCAGAGCTTTTTTTGTTTTGTTTTGGTTTGTTTTCCTTCAGTGTGGCCTCCCTTAGCCTTGTGACAGTTCTGCCGCTGACATGACGATTATCGAGACACTGCAGAGTAGGAGAAGAGGATAACTAGGAGACATGTAGTGAAGACAGATAGGAGGATATTTTCACGCACCCACTTCTTCCTGATTGGCAGATCAGGCCCTGTGTCCACGCAACCCCAGCCCAGGTCCAGAAGCCAAAGGTGTGGCTCAGTAAGTGGTATCAAAATAGAAATCGTTCCTCCGTGCAATGCACGTTTTTCAAGTACTAACTGTGTGCCTAGGGTATTCAACAAAGTTTACAAAACCTGTGCTTGTATTGACCTGGAATCCAGTGGAGGGAGACTGACGGGAGGGCAGGTGTGAGCCATGTGGACATTAGGGAACGGGCCGTCCAGGCAGGGAGAGGCACCGGTGCTGCGCCTCTGAGGCGCCCGGCACACCTGGGCTGGCTGAGGGCAGCTCAAAGATTATTCCCCACGTGGTGGAAAGTGTAAGGGTTGGCAGCAGCGCTGCAGGAAAACCCACAGAGCAGCGCGAGTGAAAGGAGAGCTAGCTGGTCTGGGCGGGAGGACACCCACGCTGCGAAGGCTCTGCAGGGCGCTGCACAGTCATTTTAAACTTCTAAAAGCGCGGGACCCTCCTGGGGAATTTTTAGCAGAAGGGGACATGAGCTGACTTCTCATTTCAGGATCACTCAGGCTGCTGTTTAAGAAACAGACCACAATGGGGAAGAGGAGAAGACGAGAGAGCGGATGAGAGGCTGTTCTCATAATCGAGGGGCGAGAGAAGCGGGCGACGGCAGCAGAGGCAGTGAACAGTGGTGAGATGTGAAACCACACACCGCTGCTAACACATCGGATTGAGGATGGATTGGATTTAAGACAGAGGAGCCAAGGAAGACGCAAACAGTGGTGGCCTAAGCGACCAAGGGGGCAGGGTCGCCCTCTTCCGAGGCAGGGGCGGAGCAGGACCATGGGAGGCTTAGAGAGTGTGGCTTTGCAAGGGTTAAGTTGGCGATGCCAACGTGACAGTAACGTCAGCGGGTGTGTGAAGGAGGAAGACGTGCGTGACCGCGTGCACACGGCAGCAGATGGTCCAGATACTCAGAGAGAAAGGCCGTGGGAGGGAGAAGAGATTGAGTTTAAGGAACGGTACACATCTGTACTGGGGAGCGAGGGGGAAAGCCTGCATACCCACGTCGAGCTCTTATCTGCCTTTACATTGTGTTCGGTGCTGTTTGGTTTGAGTTTCTGGAGAGTTTTCTTCATCATAAGGGGCCCCACGTACATCCACCAGCATGCTCTGCACACCATTCCCAGGGGTGAGCTTCAGCTGGAGTCCTCTGGGGGAGCGGCTGAACCTGGGGTCCACTGTACTCTCTGATCAGCACGCCTCTGCATTTTAGAACAGCTTTATTACAGTACAAGTCACAGGGTGTACCATTCACCTATTTAAAGTGCACAATTTAATGGTTTGTAATATATTCACAGAATGTACAAACATCACCACAATTTTAGAACATTTCCATCATCTCAAAAAGGAACCAGATATCCTTTTGCTATCCCCCCTCTAGATAACTGCTCATCTCCTTCGGTCTCAGAGGCTTCCTTGCTCTAACCCCTGCATACAAATGGAATCATGTAACACACAGGCCTTCTGCGCCCAGCTTCTTTCTCCGTGTAAGGGCTGCACGTTTATCCAGGACCAAGGATGTGCCAGTACGTCAATCATTTTTATGACCGACCACGTACCATTGTGCGGAGATAGCACACGTTACTGAGTCACTCATCACTGCTGGACATCTGGGCTGTTTCCGCCTTCCAGCTCTTTATGAATAAGCTGTTACAAACACTTGTGTGAGTGCTGGTGTGACATATCCCTCGGTGTTTTCAGAATGTCCCTGAAACGTCAGATCCCATCCAGGGCCGAACACGCGGAAGCTATGGGACATAAGGTAACATCCCACAAAAGAAAGGAGTTTCTGTTTTAAGCATATGAGCCCATCTTTTGTTTGTTTCACTGTGAAGAATTTCTTGTTTGGCTACTCCTGTGCCCACCAGCTACCTTCTCCCAGCAGCTAAGAAAAGAAAAGAAAAAGAAAAAGAAGAGGGCAAAATCCTAGAACCTGTGGACGTTAACCGTTCCTGATATTCCGCCTAACCCTCTGTCTGTTCTCTTAACTCTACTCACTCGCATTGACGCTGCCCACATTATAAAGTGTCCTCCTTTCCTCTGGACGCTCAGGAGAGTTTCAGACGACTGTAGGAGATCACAGACCCTCCCTGCCCCCCCTCCACTGGAGACGTGGCCAGCTGCCAACCACAGCAGAGAACCCCAGTTGCTTCTGCACATGTTCAGGCGTCGCCTGTGTGCGCAGCGCCAGGCGTGAGCTCCCGCCAACGCAGAGAGCACAGCTGCGGCTCCGCTTTCCAGGCCATGGGGAGGGGCTGCAGCTTCAGACTTCAGACTGCACCCAGAGGCAGCTGGGCCCTGCTGCACATTTAGGGCTTTGATCCTCGCTGTGGCTTCGATCCTTGCTGCGGCTTCTGTCCACGCCACCTCCCACACAGCGCTTGGGGGGCAGAGCCAGGTGAACTTTCGGGTGCTTAGAAGGTGGCTCCCTGCACAGAGCTGGCCTGGCCCTGGGGATTTAGCCCTGGGACCTGGTGCTCAGTGGAATGCCAGCTGCTGCTCCTGGCTGCTCAGGTGCTGGGTCTGTGAACCTCCCATGCAGGCAGGGCTTCAATGGGCCCCGATGACCCAGTTGAGGAGGGTGACTGGGACACCTTTCACACCTTCACAGTCAGTGATGTCGTGTTGGTGGTGAAATTCTCTGTGGTGAAAGCATTTATACTGCAGGAATTGGCAAATGCTGTGAATTAGGAGCTTTTATTTTCCTGCTATAGAAGAAAAAGTGCATGTTAAATCCCTATCGTTCTAGAGTGGGAAAGGGCTAGTTTTGATAGGTACATTGGAATCTTTGGTTAATTATGGGTGAAGCATCAAAAATATGAAACAAGGATGCCTAACACCAAGTTGGAAGACTCCTTCCTAGCCAGGTATAGTGACACATGCCAGTACATCCTAGTACTCTGGAGGCTGAGACAGGAGAATCACCAAGAATTCAAGGCCAGTCTGAACTGTATAGCAACACCCTACCTCAATACACCAAAAGAGTGCAACAACAGCCTCCTTAAAGAGTTCCTTCTTTCCCCTCCTTTTTCCCTCTAGCCTTTTCTTTTTCTTTTCCTTCCTTCCCCCTTCCCTTCCCTTCTCCTTCCTCCCTTCTTTCCTTCCTTCCTTCTCTCCTTTCTTTCTTTCTCTCCTCCCTTCCCTCCTTTTTTCCTTCTTTCCTTCCTTCTCTCCTTCCTTCCTTCCCTCCTTCCTTCCTTCTCTCCTTCTTCCTTCCCTCCTTTTTTCCTTCCTTCCTTCCCTCCTTCTTTCCTTCCTTCCTTCTTTGCTTCCTTCTTTCCTTCCTTCCTTCCTTCCTTCTTCTCCTTTCCCTCCTTCAGATGCCTTATCATTAACTAACTGCCTCTGTTTTTCCATGAACCAGCTGAACTGACAAGCTTCCCCTGACACCATTGTCCTTCGCCTCCTTCCCTCCCTCCCTCTCCTTCTTCTGACCGGCACTGCTTTCTTTCTTTCCCACCACACCCCAGATGCTGTGCTGAGCACTAGGATACGGCAACGCACAGGCCTAGCCTCTGACGGCGTCACTTCCTACAGGTCTCACACTGCTCTATTTCCTCTCAAACTTCCTCCCACCTTCTGCACTACAGAACAACAGGCATCCTAGATGCTCTTAAAGCAGCTGGGCCCAGAGCATATCAGGAGTCCCTAGAAGCCACTGAGAATCCCTGCTCTGCCCCCACATCTGCCTGCAGCTACCTCTAGAAAGTAGTAGACGGCGGCTCTAGTCCTGACATGCAAATCTCCACAAGTTCCTCTCACTGCACCCCTTAACTGGGAGGGAAATCCATGAAACATGGGTCCCAGCCTTAGACAGGCGGTAGTGCTGGGTTGTCAGCCCATCACCCGGTACACAGGGTAACCTGGGCCTTGTTCTGAGACACTCAGTACAGTAATCTTTGAAAAAAAATGACATAAACTCTTGAGGGACTGGAAACATACGTCTTTTAAAAATCCCACCGGACGATGTCTTTCCCGTGGCTCATTTGGCTTTTCTACCACCACTGAGAGTTAAGATGGAGCTGCTGACACTGCTTTAGGGCTGAGTGATGTCAGTTTATTTGCTGATGGCCATAAAAGCGAACTTCTGAGATCCTCCTTCATACGTTGAAAGATCGCACCTCTGAGCTCATTTCGCAGTTGGCAGGGGGAGAAGAAAGGAGGGAAGGGTGCTGGGTACTGGGCCCTCAGAAGTCCCCTGAGTGACCAGTCAGTAGATGTGCACAGCAGCCCAGGCAGCTCCCTTCAGCCAGCACTTACTGAGCAGCACAGACGTACCCAGGTCCCCATGAGTCTCAGAAATAATCAAGGAAAGGAATCCAGCGTATGACCTTGACTTTCTAAAGAGTTCTAATTGAGTTGTGTAGCTGTGACGATCCGGGCACAGCCACAGAACTGTCCATGTGCCCGAGGGAGGCTGGCACACCAGGACTGGGGACACAGCCAGAGCGAGCTGGCTACTTCTTCCTGCCCCAGGCAGGAAACTCTGTACAATGTATTTAGCACCCCGCACAATGGTAATCAGACCGCACACAGGACAAGCAGGAGGGAGGCAGGGTATGACTGATCAAAACATCTCATGATGAGACAGCTGTTAAGTCCTATTGCAAAAGTATGATGGCCCTGGACATGTTCGGGCATCAATGTTTTGTATCATCCTAAGATTACTAACCTCCACTTATTTAGCTTTTCTTTTTTGTTTGTTTGTTTTTAACAATTATATTTAATTTTGATCTTCATGGGTAGAGAAATCAAAGAAAAGACTAGTGCTACTTTTCTGTCTCCCCATTTTCCTAAGTACTTGTGGAAATAAATAATCATAGCCTCTAAAGCAGGGCTCCTACAAGCCATATCCTACTGGCCAAGTCCCACTTGCCACCTGTTTTTGTAAATAAGTCATGTTTATTCATTAACAATTTCGTATAACTACTTCTACCTGAACTGCGTAATTGTGAGAGACCAGTATGCCCCACAAAGATCTAAATATTCACTATCTGGTTTTTCATAGAAAAAAGTTGGCCAACTCCTGCTGTTTAGAAATATGATTGTTTTGTACAATAATTCAACTTCAGTTAAAAACAAATAACCTCTTTTTTTTTTTTTTTTTTGGTTTTTCTCCGGTACCGGGAACCGAACTCACAACCTTGCGCTTGCCAGGCAGGCGCTTTGCCGCTGAGCTAAATCCCCAGCCCCAACAAATAATCTCTTTAAATGTTACTTTCTTATTCTCTCACTCTCTTCTTGACACAAAAGCTTCTCTTGACATTGATTTTAAGAAGACTTAGATTCTAATCATGAGCTTTCTCACACAGAACAGTTTTACTGCAGAACAAAATTAAAAGATAAAATTTTATCTGTAGATTCCACAGTGCCAATTTCCCCGATACGTGCTCAACTGAGATTTGAGCATGTTGAGTTTTAGTGCGAATCCACAAGGAGGGAACTCAGAGCAACTCTAAACCAAAATTAGGGTAGCAATACCACGTGTACATTGCACACACATAACCTAGTCAGGGCAGTGAGAATTCATTTCACAGCAGGGAACATGGCTCCAAGTTGTAATTAAGCTTATTGATCATTTCAAATGTTTAGTCTTCTCTGCTTGATAAAAACAATAACAGGAGAGATTATCTAGCAGATGTGTAAGTTAATCATAAACTTCTTCAGGGTCTCTGCTTCCCAAGGGCCAAGTGTGTCTTTCTTATTGAGTGGAGGAGGGCTGTGGGATCCCCAGCTGCCATTCCGCAGCACAGGCGAACGTGCCTTGGGTTCTGCTCATGTGGCTCCTTAACCGAGGAGCCGTCCTGGGTAGCAGCTTGTAACTGAGCAGCCTGCCTTCTGTCCATTACCTCCTGTCCTTCTTAAATATTTCTAAGTTTTAGTAAAACTCCATCTTCCTTATTTGAGGTATTTAAAAATACTCTTTTCAGTTCAGAGTGACTGCCATCAGATTCCAGAAACTTTACTGTGATTTCAGGAAAAATGGTTAAAGGGGCTAAATGATAGATTTAAAGTGAGCTTATTATAAGGCTAAGAGAAAACTAAAAGCCGGGGTCTTGTGTTTGGTAATTTTCCTCTCCACAGAATCGAAAAAAATATATAGACAAATTAGTCTTTTCTCTTATGGCTTTTAGATTTTTGCCTCATTCTTGAAAAGACTTTCTCCTACTAAAATCATAAGAACGGGCCAGGGATATAGCTCAGTGGCACAAACTCCTGCCTGGCAAGCACAAGGTCCTGAGTGATTCTTGGTATAAAAAAAAAAAAATCATAAGAACATTATGGTATCATTTTATTATAAAATTTTTTATTTTATATACTTAGATCTGTCTAGAGTTTATTTTGATATATGAAATTATTTTTGAAATAGCTAATCCACTTGGTTATGGCATAATGTTCCTTAATACACTATCCAATTATAGTTGCTAAAATTACACTTAAGAGTTCACTGTCAATATTCATGAATGATTTGGATCTTTTCTTTGGGGATGTTACCTGGGTCAGACTTCTGTAGGTAATATGCTGGCTCAGCAGAGGGATCCTTTCTTTTCAGTCTTTTAATTTTTCTTTCTTCCCGTGCTCTTGGGAAGGTTAAATGTTGTTAAAATTACTCATTCCAGGCACCCCACTCTGGACCCCTTCTGTCTCTTGCAAACAGAAGCTTTCTTTCCCCAGTAGATATACTCTGCTCTAAAAAATAATAAGATAAAATTACTCATTCCTCAGAAGCTTTAAGTATTTCCTTATGCAACATCTGAGCATGGTACTTATGGAGTGTTTAGAATTTTGGTGATTTTTCATTTTGCTCCACAGTTGTTGGTCTATTTAAGTTTTCTGTCTTTTCAGAGTTCAGCTTTGGAACTTTTTAAAAGAAAATTACTCATTTTTAAAACTGTTTACACAAAAGGTTGAAAAGAACCTGCCAGGAACATTCTTACTTCCCAGCCTTCGGGTCACTGTTAGCCACAACACAGTGCATGAGTAGGTGTTTCTAACTGCTCCGTCTCCCTGACGGTTTTCTCCTCCTAAGCGAGGACGAGCGACTTCTTCAGCTGGTGAACTTGGGGTTACCAGCTGAAGAAGCGAAGTTGGGCTTATATTCTTCAAGGCAGCCTCCTGTCAGGGTGCACACGCTCCCCCATCCCGGGCATCAGTGTGTGGTCGCCCACCTCTGCCTGGAACCATTTGGGTGTTTTCATCCAGGTTCGGTGGAGTGTTGGGAAGCTCCTGAAGTCACAATTCTGAGCCTCATATTGTAACTTTTATTAATATCTTTCCAACTGACGCCATAATTACTAATAATTATGCAGTAGTTTGTGATGGTTTAGTGCCTGTATATAATGTGTAAGGGTCAGATCAGGTAATTTGTATATCTCTCCTCTCTGATGTATTTCCTTTCTGTGTGCTGGAAACATTCAAAATATTCCATTTAGCCTCCCCACCCCTTTTTGGTGGTACTAAGGATAGAATCCAGGGCTTCTGCATTCTAGGCATGTGCCCCACCACTGGGCAAACCCCCACACCCTCAATGAGCTATTTTGAAACGGAGCCTTATATTCTAATCAGCTTAACAAAAACGGAGCTGATAATCTCCACTGGTGTAGTACCTCTGATTTCACTCTCGGTAGTTCTCTACTTAGCAGGAGAAAAGAAAGTGTGGTATTGTGGGCCCTCCACATTAACACTTGAGCTAACAACTTTGATAGATAATTAGGGATTGGAATTTAGGGGATAAAATAATACATGCAGGCATGAAAACTCTCTTGAGACCAGGTTGGATGTCAGGCCTGTGTGTGTCATCTGTCAGGACACCTAGCCATTTGAGATGTGGTTCAAGACCACCAGCACCCTGTGCTGGGGACTTACTTCATACAGGGTGAGAGAAGAGAAAGATTTATCTACAATAAGTACTGTACCCTTGCTCTGACCCAAGCAAAGTGTAGGATTAAATGATCAGAAAAGAGTCAGCTTCAGAGCAGACTGAGCCTCAGCATCCAGATTTTGCAGGTATTATGAGTCCAGTGGACTTCTCTCCTTGTGAGGTGTTTTCTCAGCAAGGACTGCAGAGTTATGTTATATACGAGCCATCAAACGTTAATGTGCAAATGAAGTTTCCCAAGAGTCTTGTTGAAGTACAGTTTGGATTTTATAGTTCTGGGGTAGGGACCAAGATTCTGCATGTCTAGCAGGTTCTAGGCAATACACAGTGAGGGCCACAAAGTGGGCATTCCTCGCTGACATTCGATTAGAGAGCCCCAACCTGATTCCCTGTAATCTTGCTTTGAACAGCATCCAGGGTGAAAGAGGTCACCAAAGAAGGGCGCCATTTTGGACTCATCCAGCTTGTCTGCAGCCTTGGTGCTGGCACTGACCTCTGCCACACAGCCCCGGTTTGGCCCAACATGTGCCAATTACATGAGTTCTGACCTAGCTTCAGATTTCAGCAGTCAAACTATCTCCTCACCCACCCCTAGGTGGTAGATTTTATGAATGAAAATTTTTAAAACTAACTAGTCTTCCTTATAAAGCAATTCTATTATCTTCTTTATTGGAGACGGAGAAATAACTCAATTATTGTACTCCAAATCCCAATCCTAAGCAAATAATTTAAAAGACCTATGCCTGGGAACACTCCATGCATCATTTTTCCTGGAAAAGTCAAAGAGAAACTAGATTGTTTTTTAAAAAAAATACAATTTTCTTCCACCACCATCAGAACAAGAGTAGGAGGCAAACAAAAGAAAAATTAAGGAAGATGACTAATAATGTTTTGGGGAGACAGAGCATCCCCTACAGAAAAAGTGAGGCCTTAGTAGGGAGGTTAGATACATGTGGGGAGGAGATGCACTCATGCCAACTAATTTTAAATATAAGTTACAAAAGTAAAAATACTTCTGGTTATATCTGAATAAAGAGGATGATTGGAGCATAGTGACATTCAAATAAAAAGTAGAAGAAACAATATTTGGGCACAAAACAACCAGGAGCTGGGCATAGTGGTGCACAACTGCAATCCCAGCACTCAGGAGGCTGAGGCAGGACTTGGGCTACAAAGTGAGCTCAAGTCCAGCCTGAAAAAAAAACACACAACCAGGCCTCAGACTGAGTGGAGAATGGCAGAGGTAGGAAAGAGAGGAGACCTCTACAGGAGGAAGTAGAGCAGTTAAAACCTCAGCTAGAGCCGGGTGTAGTGGTGCATGCCTGTAATCCCAGCACTTGAGACTGAGACAGAAGAACTGTTAAATTCAATCTCAGCCTCTGCAAGTTAGTGACAGGGAGACTGTCCCAAGGTTTAAAAGAAGTGTTTAAATGTTCTGGGGACACAGCTCAGGGAAAGGGCCTGGGTTCGATCGCTGCTACCTAAAACAAAACCAAGACAAAGTCGCACATATAAGCACACACTCCACGCAAAAGCAAAAGAGGTCTGCTCAGCCTCTTGGAGGGCACAGGCTCACCCTGCGGGAAGGAGCTCAGAGCTCTGCAGGAAAAGTGGGCAGAATGCTCACCGGGGTGAACCCAGAAGACTGAGAGAAGACCCAGAAGAGGCGGGGCGCAGGCTTCAGAAAGCCTCCCGGGGGCTGTGCTCAGGAACATGGGAGAGTGGAGCCTGCAGGAACACACAGGGACACTCAGGCAACACCGCTCCTCAGAGCCAGGCATCCCGGCCCTGCAGTCCCATCCGAAGTCAGGGGCCCCCTCTTCCCAGTCACTGACGGCCCGAGGGCTGCACACCCCACTCAGCGCTCCTCCTGTTGGGTTAACTGTGCAGCAGCTGTGGACTCACTTGTTTTTAAAGTTTGGCAGGTGTGAGGCTAGTGCTGTCATACTTTAAGATCTCTTAGCTCTCTGAAGCTTCCAGTTCCAATCAAAGTGAAAACAAAATGCCACAAAAGACAACCAGCCTGCAGGAAGAATGTTTTGGAATGAATGTGACAAAAGGCTAATTTCCTTATGTGAAAGATCCAAAATACAATAGAATAAGTGGGCAAAAGACACAAGCAATTTACAGAAGGGATAATATCAAAGGCTTAACATAAGCTTAAAAATACCCAACTGCACACATAACTTTAACATGCAAATTAAAACGAAGTTCTTTTTTGCCTACTAGGTTGGCAAAAAGTAAAAATTATAAAAATACACCCTGTTGAAGATATGGAAACACTGGAATCCATGGATTTTTTAGCACAGGGTAATTTTAAAGATTTCTTTGGATAGCAGATTATCAATATTATGAAAATGTTAAGAGCCCATTTGTAGACTGTGACACAATGCATAAGGAATGTCCCTACAGATATATTTATGTATCTACACAAAAGTAAGGTGAGTGTGTTTCCTGGAGCACTGTTTGCAGCCTAAGAGCAATTTTGATATCCACTAGTTGGAAACTGGTCCCATTAATCATGGTAGATTCATTGAACTGAGTACTACATAGTCATTAAAGTGAAGAACATGCTTATGTGGCAGGTTGTACAACACAGACAGCTGATCAGTTAGAACAGCACCAAGGAGGGTAAATAAAGTGTGGGGTAGTGAACTTAAATATACCTATAAGGCTTATGCATTGAATAGCCTGCTGGGTGGGACAGGCTCATAATCCCAGCACTCTGAGAGACTGAGGCAGGAAGCTTGCAAATTTGAGCCCAGCCTGAGTAACTTAATGACATAGTGAAGCACTGTGAATAAATGAATAGATGAGTGAGTAAAAATATAAGGACCGGGGCTAGGGATGCAGGTCAGTGCAAATGCCCTGGATTCAATCCTCCTGTCAGTGTGGGAGAAAAGTATGCACTGGAAATTGCCTATGCTCCATTTCAAAGGTCAGCACATACTCTGAACCCCAGCTACTTGTGGGTTGATTATTTCTTTTCAGGCTGCAGTCAGCTTCACCCCAGTGCTCCTGGAAAACTCCTCTCCTGACTTCAAGGAAGATGAAAAAGCATAAAGAGAGAGCATGGACTGCATTAAAATAGTATAAATTTTAAAAAGACAAAGATTTATGGTAGGTAGAGAATCCCCTCTAGGAGAAAACATAATAGATCAAAACAAAACTTCCCATTCTGAGAGCTCATCAATAACAATCTTAACAGAAGAAGAAAAACAATGGAAGAGACAACTGCAAAAGACGACGGGATGATACAAGGTCAAAGTACCACGTAACAGTGGCTGTAAGGGTGGACACTCACAAAGGGCCTACTCAGTGCCAGCCACTGTTCAAGGGATCTCACCTCATGAACGCAGCCACATAAGAACTTTAGACAGAAAGGATTACCGTTTCCTCATTGTACAACTGAAAGAATCTGAGGGGAAAATGGTAAAGCAGCCTGTGAAAGACCACAGGGCTCCAAAGGACCAAAACCAGGACGTGACTCTCACAGGCTGATCTCGTAGTACACACTCTCCGGCACCGTGGCTGTAGGTTTTCACCAAGACTTCAGGAGAGCCAAGATGAAAAACTGGAGAGTCAACGAGCTGTGAATCATCAAAAACAATTTCATCACCATTTCAAGAGGTCAAGTAGATGTTGCACCACTGCCTATTATGGGATGGCAGGCTGGGAAGTATCTTTCGGTCAGACAGGGAGGTAATTATCCAAGATGAGGAAATTTAATAGAGACGTCCTTACAGAGATGGTATGTAATCTGCTTTTGGTCACTCTTTCCAGAAGGTTTTGGGGTTAGGATTCAAATCTAGGTCCAGTTACTCTGCTTAACACTGCTCTGGAAACATAGGGCATTTGAATATATATTTGGTTATAAAAATTAAGAACATAGACAAAAATTAAAATAAGTACCATGAATGAAAAGAAAAAGGAAATGTATAAAGTAAATTAAAAGAAAATGTGTTGTGCATATACATGGAGTACTACCTTGCCATAAAGAAGGGTAAACTTGAGTCATCTGTAGGAAGACAGATGCACCTTGAGACCATAATGCTACGTAAAATAAATGAGACACATAAGCTAAAATATCACATAGTTTCTCTTATATTAGAAACCAAAATATAAATAAAGAGGAAAATGAAAGATAGATAATAGGAAATAAGGAGATAGAGCTTTTTCAAGTGGAAAGGGGATCAAGCGATGGGGGGAGAGGAAAGGAAAGAAAAAGAACTGAGATGTATCGTGTGCACGTACCAGCTCCCCCTGAGGAATGTGAGCATTACGTACTACAAACATGTGCTGATAAAAATTAAAATTGAAGAAAAGACAATAGGGTGGGAAGACAATGACATCACAACCGAAGTAAAACTGGAGTCACT
Source organism: Chinchilla lanigera (assembly GCF_000276665.1). Classification (NCBI taxonomy): domain Eukaryota; kingdom Metazoa; phylum Chordata; class Mammalia; order Rodentia; family Chinchillidae; genus Chinchilla; species Chinchilla lanigera. Next base: position 14,106,066 of record NW_004955458.1, read on the forward strand.
GAGGATGGCAGGGAGTTCCTGGAACAAGGAAAAAATAAACCCACAATAAAACCAGTTTTAAAATTTCTAAAACAAAAAGTACAAATAAAAGAATGTACTGTGTTTCCTGAAAAGAAGGCAATGTCTTACATTAATTTTTCTCCAAAAGCTACAACAGGGCTCATTTTCAGAGAATGCCTTTTTTCCGTGTACAGCAATCTACATTGATTCCCTTTAACTCTACCGCTAACTCAAGTGTTAACTGAAGACCTAGAAGGCAGCAGTGGCAGCTCAAATGATGGTGATGAAGAATGACGGGCCACACAGAAGTGACGGAAAGCTGCAGGCACCAAAGTTCAGAAAATAGTGTGTCCCTCCAGAACTTTACACTGAGATCCCCCGGTGTGATGGGGTTTGGAAGCAGAGCCTGTGGAGGTCATGAAGTCTGGACGTGAGCGAGGTGCCAGTGAAGGAGAGGAGGCCGGAGTGGTCTGCTCTCTGCTGGGTGAGGACACAGAGGGAAGGTACCTTCTGAAAGCCAGGAGGACGCCCCCTCCAGGAACTGAGCTGGATCTCCATCGTGGAATTCCAGCCTCCAGAACTGCTGTTTAAGCCACCCAGCCAGTGGTACTTGCTATGGTAGCACGAGCTAAGCCAGGAAGGAAGCGAGTGACACAGTGCCGCCCTGAGGGGTCACAGCTCGTTGGCTCTCCAGTTTTTCATCTTGGCTCTCCTGAAGTCTTGGTGAAAACCTACAGCCACGGTGCCGGAGAGTGTGTACTACAAGATCAGCCTGTGAGAGTCACGTCCTGGTTTTGGTCCTTTGGAGCCCTGTGGTCTTTCACAGGCTGCTTTACCATTTTCCCCTCAGATTCTTTCAGTTGTACAATGAGGAAACGATAATCCTTTCTGTCTAAAGTTCTTATGTGGCTGCGTTCATGAGGTGAGATCCCTTGAACAGTGGCTGGCACTGAGTAGGCCCTTTGTGAGTGTCCACCCTTACAGCCACTGTTACGTGGTACTTTGACCTTGTATCATCCCGTCGTCTTTTGCAGTTGTCTCTTCCATTGTTTTTCTTCTTCTGTTAAGATTGTTATTGATGAGCTCTCAGAATGGGAAGTTTTGTTTTGATCTATTATGTTTTCTCCTAGAGGGGATTCTGCACCTACCATAAATCTTTGTCTTTTTAAAATTTATACTATTTTAATGCAGTCCATGCTCTCCTTTTATGCTTTTTCATCTTTCTTTCTTTTTTTTTTTGTTTGTTTGTTTTCCAGTACCGGGAATCGAACTCATGACGTCGTGCTTGCCAGTCAGGCGCCATGCCACTGAGCTAAATCCCTAGCCCCTTTTTTCATGTCTTGAAGTCAGCTTCAGTGAGACCTTGTGTATCTGTTGCATAGGTTTAGTTCGCAGGTGGAGTGTATTTAGTTTTCTGGGTCCTCGAACCCTAGAGAATGGATAGCTCAGCAGTTGTGCCAGGTGTTCCTGGATTCTGCATCTTTCCTAACTTTGCACAGGTTTACTTTCGAGGGCTTCTCCTGCCGCTGTGGGGCTTATGCCTGCATGTGTGGGCAGTGTCCTTAGATTGCAGATATGTTCCGAGTTCAGAGTGGGGCTCCGTGCGTCTTAGGTGTCCATTCTGTGCCCGCTCTCCTCCCTCCACTCTGCCACCCACATGTGCTTCAGCCCGTACAGGGGAGAGAAAGGCAAAGCCGGAAGTGTGGCGAACCTCCGCATGTTCAAGAGGAGTGCCTTCGAGGAGGGTGCGTGTTGGGAAGTGACACTCTTCCTCCTGGCTCTCTTATTCCAGAGATAGTCCCACCTTACCTTTGGTCTGAATTCCAGTCAATCTCTGCTTATAGCTATAAAGACTTAGGATCTTCCTACTTCTCTTTTGAACTTTCCTCATGGCAGAAAAATTCATAATACCAAGCTCCAAGAGTTACTCCTGCTTTTCAAGAGGTGCTGTGTGTATATGGTTGGGGAAGGAGACCGCCCTCACTTCCCTGTGGTTTTCTTTGTAGTGATCATACCCAGCCCTCTGATTAACGTTTCCAGATTAGCAGGAGGTAGGAGGGAAGTTTAGGATTTGTGTTGTTTTCTAAAATGTTATTTCCTTTGATTACTTTTGGTTTTTTTTGCTAAGTATTATGCTTTTTATTTGTTTTATTTAAATGAAGCAGAGAGTAATTGTAGAAGTTCTTTTGAGAATGTTAGTTTTAACTGACCATTGTGCCTAATTTTCCACTTTATATATATCTAAAGTAGACAATCAACTTCTGCTTAAATATTTCCTATCATGATCACTTACAATTTCAATTATAGTCATGCCATTTTGGAGGGGGTGGTAGGGAGCACCTCTGATGGATAGAATTTTGTTTCTCTTCCATTTGAACTGAAACTTGCTGTATTTTGTTTTTGATGTGCTGGACCTAAGTCTGTCATGTGGGACTATGCAGGGTTGCTGAGATGATCAGAGAGTTTACAAATGTATGTTTTAAGTATTTTTTCCTCTGGGTCACTAGTTTCTATTTCCTTTAGTTCCTCTTGGTGTGATATAGTTTCATGATTATTTATTGCTCTTCTAGACACAGCCCATTTGCAAATACCCCTTTTAAAATGTCACAACCGTGGTTCAATACAATGCACCATCCATCTATGTCTACAGGTTCTGCATCTGCAGATTCACACAAAAGATAAAAAACATTGATAAAAATTCTATCTCTGCTGAACATGTGCACACTTTTGTCACGATTCCCCATACAATAGAGTAAAAACTACTTACATAGCATTTACATTGTATTAAGTGTTATAAGTCATACAGAGACATTTTAAAGTATGCATAGGTGACATACAAATAAATAATTTTATATAAGGGGCTTCAGAATGTGCAGGTTTTGTTAACCACTAGCGGGTGCTGGAGGGAGGAAGTATCCTGGGCCCAATCCCCTGGAGATGCAGAGGGACAACTACCTACCAATCCAGTATAACCTAGCAAAGGGAAATGAGCCTCCTGGTGTCAAGCCATGCACATGCGCAGTCAGTAGTGAGTAGGGCGGGACCTCTGGTTTGGAGGTGTTACTGGAAGGACTCAGGAAAAACACGCTTCAAGTTGCATTTTGTGGTTGCAAGCTAGAGAATCTCACTCTGCTTGACTTAGTTGGAAAGGGACCGTGTTAGAAGGACGCTGGGGAGTCCACAGAGCTGAAAGGAAGTCCAGAGAACCAGGCGGGGAAACAACAATGACCTGCTGTTAAAGTGCCCCTGCTGGATGGGACAGACATCAGCAGTTCCTTTGTCTTCGTATCACTGTTCAGCAAAGTCCTAAGGAAATGCTGCTTGGCCAGTTTCATCCACATGCCAGCCTGCGGGCACCCTGAGGGAGTGAGAAGTGGGATCTGGGGAACAACCATGGGGGATCTCTTCCAGAGAGGCGAGCACCCCGATTTACTGTGCTGTCAAGACTGAATACGATTTTAGAGCTGATTCCCACAGAAGGCACAGGACTTACAGAAAAGGGAAATTACCATTGTTAGAAGAGAATGGATTTTTACTGAGGTACTATGCTAAACTGGTAAAATGTAATTTTACTTGGAATCATTTCTTTCAACCCACAGTGTTGTCCTGTAAAGATCTTTGTATCCCCGGGGGATAGAAGATCATTGGAGAAATTCAGTGATTTTCTTGGTTTCACTTAAACATGGCAGGGCTGCTCTGAGCCTGGAACACAGCCGGCCACAGTCCTTCCTTGCAGGAGCGAGTAGCTACCGAGGCAAATCAGAGCCTGTGGCAGGCAGATAGGGAGCACTAAGGAAGCTTGGGATCAGGTGGAGAAATCATCCCATCAGCTAACAAATGAAGTTCAGGGGTTCATGCCCAGTGCTAGAGCATGGGGGTTCCAAACATCTATTCAAGAGTGGTTCATTTGGGACTGGGGATGCTCCGGGGTACAACACTTGCCCAGCATGCATGAGGTGCTGGTTTCAATTCCCAGCACTGTGAAAAACAGAATATGTATATATGATTCATTTACATAACAAATGCATGGTGAATCCTATGACACCATGGCACTGGAAAAGCACTCCTAGTGATAATGGTAGTCATCTGTATATTTTAAACTTCATCCAACACATATTTACTGAAAACTACTATGTGCTACGTGCTGTTCTTAGTTTTATAGGGAAGTCCTGTGGGAATCCCTTTGCCATCTTAGGGACTGGCCCATGCTGCTTCTCAGACGGTGCTATGGATGGAACTGCGTGCCCCTCCCCCCCAATTTATCTGTGGAAACTCCAAGTTGAGATAGGGAGGTAATCAGGGTTAGACACGGCCGTGAAGGTGGGGCTCTCAGAATGGAACTAGTGCCCTTATAAGAAGAGGCAATGGAGAGCCCGCTTGCTCGTTCTCTCTGCCACGTAAAGACACAGCGTGAAAGCATCTTACTGTAAGCAAGGAAGAGAGTCCTCGTCAGAACCTGAGTGTCTCCCACCTTGACCTTGGATCTTAGACTCCTGAACTGTAAGATAATAAGCTCCTGTTGCGTAAGCCACCAGTCTACAGTACTTATATGGTGGTGCAAGCTGACTAATACAGACAGGGTCCAGCTCCTTGCCTAAGAGAGGCGTATCTTTAAAATCAGACATTTTATTCACTCAAACTTAGTCTGAAATATTTCAGACAGGCACTTGTGCCCCTGAGCTATATCGCCAGCCCCAGTCTCAAATATTTTAAATTTTGGTAGCAAAGTCTTAGAGAAGATCCACGAAGAAATTACCTTTTTCCTGATTTGTAGGGGAGTTTGACAGATCTTTGAAGGTTCTTTTCACAACTAATATCTCCAGCTTCATACATGCTGGAAAAGAAAATCAACAGGCTGAAAATTAACACCATGTAAGGAACTTCAGTAGTAAATCGGAACTTGAACACTTTCGGACTAGCGGGAGACTTCATCACCAACTTGCAGATATGAGGAGAGCGGCACCAAGATGTGCTGAGACATCGAAAATATTGGGGCCAATTATGAAACATCTGCTGCAGAATATCGCTGCAGGAGGAGTGAGAGTGGAGGGAAAGGTTCCTGGAAAGGAATTATAATAAGTGCCTGGAGGAAAGTGTTAGTTTTGTCATACAGCGAGAGGCACAGAATACATGTAAGATCTGATCTTGCCTGTAAAGCTACAGCTGATTAAAGGGTACAGCGAGAGGAATCAGCTGTTAGAGGGGTGGTCTGGTTCACTGTCAGAAACCCGCTGCCTTGTGGGATGCCTTTCCCTCCTGAATAATCCTGCCTACTGGGACTTCAGCTTCTTTGTCTCAGTACACAGGAATAGGCAACTTGTATGTTGACCGTGTTTTCTTGACAGTGGAAGGTGGCCTCCACAATTTTTTCCTCTTGTGTTTGGCTGTGTTAGTGGTTAATGTCAGAAAATCAAGCTGCATTTTACTGAAGGATGAAGAGGATCTTAGATAAGTGAGAAGTGCATGGAATTGAATTATTATTCTTTGGTCAGATGCCACAGTGGCAATCAGATCCTCTGAGCGTATAATCAGATCCTTACAGTGGAGTGATCAGCTTTGGACAATGATAGCAATAATAAAAAGTATTTACAAAGCTGGGCATGGCAGCGCACGCCCATAATCCCAGCACTTGGGAGGCTGAGTCAGGAGGATCATTGTGGGTTCGAGACCAGCGTGGACTACAAAGTGAGCTCAAGGCCAGCCTGAACTGCACAGCGAGACCCTGTCTCAAAAAGATTTTTAAAAAAAAGTATTTACATAGCTATGCGTATTTTACAAAGAAATTTCATGAACATTTCTTTATTTGATCCTTCTAAAACAAGTCTGCAAAGCAGATAGGGCAAATTACCCCCTTTTTTTTTTTTTTTTTGGTTTTTCTCTGGTACCGGGAACTGAACTCACGACCTTGCGCTTGCCAGGCAGGCGCTTTGCCACTGAGCTAAATCCCCAGCCCCAGTTACCCCCTTTTTAACAAATGGAGACACAGTTACTACGTGGGACCACCCAGGGCCCCCAATGTCCTCTTCCCTCAGTCTTCATGCCAGTGGTGAAGAGGAAGTAATTCAACCCTTCAGACCCTCAGCTAAAGAGAATACATGACTCACTGCAAGTGTGTGTGTGTGTGTGTGTGTGTGTGTGTGTGTGTGTGTGAAATTTTGCCATTATGCTACCAGCAGCATAAGCAAAACCCTGCCACAAATGAAACACCTGTATAAACAGAGGGAGTTCATTCAGCCCCTGACTTGGAAAGAGAGCTCATGTGAAAGGATGAATGGTACCTACGGGGTATGCTGGAGACCCACGCACAGTGGCAGGTTTTCCAGGATCTGAAGTTTGCTATGGCTTGCTTGAGGGAAGTGTAATGGCAGCTAGTGGCTCTCTATCTCCAAGAGGTAGGGGTCAGGCTTTAGCTTTGTATCAGCCCAGAAACTCTCTACGCTCATGGTTCCCAAGTGCTTAGCACGGCACAAGAGCATAATGGAAATGGGCGCAGTGGGCTGGAAATCTGTGCTCCGATCTCCGTGCCCCTCTGGAGTGGCCCCTTCATTATGGACCTCCTATCGCTGCAGACCACGGATTAGGGGCCCTTTCATGGAACTTCTTACATACAGGCTACAAGACTGTACTACGTAGTTTTCTCTTACTCTGAGTGTGGAAAAGCTCTTGAGCATTCACAAGAGTCCTGAATGCCAGTAAACTTTTCTTTTTTTTAGAAAGTCCTCTTTATTACTCCTTCTGAAGAATATATTCAACCAGTTCGTAGGGCCTGAGCATACCTTGAACAGGAAGGGAGAACCATACCCGAGGAACCTACCTGTCAGACGTTGCTTGGCAACCGCAGCTTTCTGTCCACTAAGCCTGGACATAGCCAAGCCAGTGCTGTCAATCAAATATTCTGAATCCACATGACACATGAGGTCTCTTTGCCAACTTTTTTGTAGACACTTCGGCAACTTTACACACCTGTTACACTTTTGTGATAGAAAAATGGGGGTGAAGGGTCCATGCACCATTACAGGAAGGTGGAACAAGCTTAGGTTCTCTGGGGGAATGCTTACCCCACCCTGCCAAGGACCAGGGTCATCAAAGAGTTTAGTTCATCGACAGATGTAGATGTAAAATGACATGTTACCTCAACTGGTGCAGGGATAGAAGTACTGCTGGAAACACTTCCGGAAAATGTGAAGAAACACAATGAACCAGAAGCAATTGTTTTTAGGATAATATATCATCATAATAAAAAAGATGGTGAAAGAAAAACAAGGGAAGAGTAAAGCCACAGATCACAGGCTGCTTGGAATTTCCAAAGAAAGGTATTTACTCACACTATTTTTACTTGTCCCTGGTATATTTCTAAGACCACAAGATAAGTTGACACTGATTTACGGGCTTCAGAACGTGATTTGTAGCTGCTTTGCATCGCAAAGTGAATCTCAACTTAGCAGTGAGTTGAACTTAGCTGTGGTAAAAGGCAAACTTCAATTTAGCAGTTGGCTAGAGTCTGAAGTCAAAGCAACCACTTGTTTTCCAGTCCAACCAAATAATTGGTTGATTTGGAGAAGAAGAAAACAATTGTTTGCATGAATTGGTCAAAATGGTGGTGGCAGCGTCCCAGCAGAAGACCGGCTGCTGAGCAGGTGGCCACGTCCTTCTGCTTTGTTCCTTGCTTTCTCCAAACTGTGCCCTCAGCGGCACCAGTGTGCTGTGATTATCTGATGGGACCCCTGGCAACCCTGAATGGCCACGCTCTGTCTGCTGCCACTCTCTCTCCCTCGTAGCCCGGGCTTATTATGTGTGAAAGAAAAAAACCTGCATTAACGGGAAAGTGATAGAATTGAAAAGACAATGAGCAGCTGAATTTAAATATGTCTTTTCAGTGCAGTGCTTTATTTAAGGATTTCAACTCAGAGCTTAAAAACACTGTATGTTCTTGAGCCATCCAGGAAATCATATCAGTTACAAGAAGTTTAAGTCCCTTGAGCCACTTATTTGCAGACCCATTTAATGGTGAAGATAAAAGGCTGCATTAGGCTTCTGTACTTTGTCCTTGCTGGGGCTCCATCTCGGTTCTACTCAGGCACACGCATTTTTTTTCCACAGACCTATTGACTTCAGAAAGGGTTATTATTCCAAAAGCAATTTGGTTAGATGTACAAAAGAAAAATGCTTAAATATCAGAAACCGCTATCTAAGCTAATTGCCCTTTGAGTGTCAAGTAATGAAGCTGGGAGTCTATGTCAAAATTAGAGCTGCTTCCAACATGATAATGTTACCCTTGGGTTAAGGTCAAATTACTCACGCTTACCCATAGATAAAGTTTTCTTCTCCTTTTACAATTTAAAATTGTATAGCACATTGGGTAATTGTGTAAATATTCTGAATACATGTTTTGTATTAGTACTATGGGATAGGAAGATATAAAAGGCCAAAACTCCACCTCTAAGAATTACGACCTACTGTATGAAGCCACAGCCCCTTGTGTATATAGCCAGTACTTTCACTGTTATCTTAATGACTTGAAGAAACTTTTCTTTCTTTGCGGTATGGCTCTGAGACCTATGAGAATGCACACCCATTTGGGACAGCTGACTAGCCCTCGGGTGAAAACTGCTATTCACAAGTTTATTACACTATCTGTGCTGAAGTATTTCAAAGGAAATTATAGTTAACAAGCAACCTCTTGAGATGTCAAAATTATGAACCATAGTAGAAATCAAAGAGATTTCAGAAAGCCTATTTGTCCCATCTTCATCTCTCTCTTCAAATTTCCTTCTTCCTTTTCAACTCCTCCAGCCACCCTTCAATATTTCCATTTATAACGAATGATCTGAAGTGTAACTCGTTCCTTTGAAAATATGTGGAATGTTTCCCATTTGTCTTAGGTTAGTTATAACAAAATGAAATTTAGTGGAGAACTTACTGTCCAAAAAAAAGTACTGACGCCATAGAACCACTGGGGAACTGGTGTGAGGTAAGGGGTTCTCTGTGCCAGGCTACTAATTGTGAAATACATTCTGTGCAGTGAAAAGCAGAAGAGATGGTGGTTTCATCCCAGGACACATAATAGGAAGCATGAAAATAACATTGCAATAATTTATATTTCTTCACATACTATATTAGCAAAAAGAATGGTAACGTGAAGGAAACAGGTATTCATAAGTTATTGGCAAGAGTGTAAATTGATATACGTCTTACAGAGGTGAATTGACTGTGTCTCTTAGAATTACTATCACGCATACACTTAAACCCAGGAATTCCTCTTCTAGCAAGCCGTTACTTAGGTTCATGTGTGTGCTCAATGACAGATATAGGAAGGTATTCCTTGTAATACTGGCAATCATGGCAATTGAAATAAACAAAAATAGGGAAATGGTAAAATAAAATTTGGCCTGTACAGTGCTGTGCTATAATAGTCATTTTTAAAAACAAGACAGCTCTATATGTACTAATAGATTTGGATCACTTCTTGCATTGATTATTTCCACCATAATGTTATGTAACACATCATCCAAGATTTAGTTATTTAACATAATAAGCACATGTGTAACTCATGCATTTGTGGGCTTATGAGCTAGGCTTTCAACTGGGTTTGCCTGCACATCTGCAGGTCAGCTGGACATTAGCAAAAACATCCAGGGGAATTTCCTTCCCTCTCACCACCAAATGTACTCTCAGGCCCGCCTTGGTGCTCATGCACTCTGCCCTGCCTTGGGTTGCAGCAGGTGCCGGTGCTGGTTCCTGTCTGGGTTACTCCTCTACTGTGCTACCCATCGAATCACATGATCCTGCAGGTGCCCCCCTGCTTGAATCCCCCGTTGTGCTCTGTTATGCCATTCTTTTTTTTTTTTCCATTACCAGGAATCGAACTCATGAACTTGCGCTTGCCAGGCGAGTGCTGTGCCACTGAGCTAAATCCCCAGCCCCTGTTATGTCATTCTTTTACACACGTGCTGCGTTGCTTTCCGTGTAAACACATCCCTTCTGTTAGTCAACTCAACCATTTCCCTTTGGGAAGAACTCGTCACTACTGCTCGCTCTCTTCATTTCTTTACCTTCTGTTTTCCAGAGCCCACTTCCGGCAAGCTATTGTCTCCACAAATTCACTACCACCGCCTTGGCCACAGCCCCAGTGATGTCCATGGACCGGTCCTCTTCCTCAGCCTCTCTGCAGGAGTGGCACAGTTGGTCACTCCACCCTTGAAACTCTTCTTTCCCTTGGCCACTGGGAAACCAGTCTTCTTATTCTCCACACAGCTCACTGGCCACTGCGATTGTTTGTTTGTTTTGTTTTGTTTTTGTATTTGGTTTTCACTAGATGTTCTTCAACTTCCTGGTCCTTAAACCTTGGAAAGTTCCAGGGCTAAGTCCTCAAAACTCTTCTGTTTTCTTCTCAACTCATTTGCTCGATGATTTCATCCAGTCCCGTAGTTTTAAACACCAGCAGTATGTTCATGGACCCCAAATGTATTCTGCCATTTATCTTATAAAAAGTCTTTCCTTTCTGTGAGAAAATACAGTAAATATCCCTACACATACATCTTTCATTAGTATTGATTCTACTTCTTGGAAGTGAATAGATGAGGAGGAAGACATGTAAGTATTTTTTAATTCTCTAGCTATTGGTGAATGACCTTTAAAAAGAGAGCAACATGTCACATTCCTTCAGAAATATAGGTGTGTACACTTTTTCTTACAATTCTGCCAATAATAAGAATTCTTACTTCTTTTTTATGTATTGGATAGGTATAAGTATGCATCAACTTTTAGGAGTAAGACATAATAGTACATTTGATAAGGTATTAGAGTCAAAGGTGGTAGGAGTGCTGTTGTTGAAATAGCCAACCTCCTGTATGTTATACTGTAAGGGAGGAAGAGATGCGGACAGTGTTTTCTGCAGAGGGCCTGGCAGAACAGCTGACAAACCCTCCTAACGTGATGAATACAGTGGGCTCGAGACTCTTGGGTATATGTGTCTACTTTAGGCAGTTATATTCACTAGTACCAAGTGGATCTGAGGAAAACAAGGACGGATAATAACAATGGGATAGTGGTATCTCACAGGATCGTCTGTAGATCGCAAATCAGGGCTGTTAGTGCTTTCTATCTGATATGTGTCCCAGCAGTTCCTGTCACCTCATAATCAAGTGCGGAGCTCCAGCAGTGATGATGTTCATATCCAATGGCAGGGGTCAAAAACTGAAGGAACAAAAAAGGCACGTTCCACTCCCCTAAGAGCCGCCTTGGAAACTGCACACCAGTTCTGGATATAGCTCATCAGCAAGAACAAGAAACGGCTTCCTCTGGAAGCCCAGCTAGACATGGGGAAATTTTCCCCATTTGAATGAGAGAAGTAGAATCCTAAGCAGGATGGGAGGAAAAGTTGCTGGGGCAGTTGTCATTGTGTCTCGAGGAGAAATTGCCTAAGGAAATGCGTAGTTACAATAATAATGTCTCTGAGTTTGAGTTATTACAGTCTCAGATAGGAACTGAAAAAAACAGACAGGATTGTGTTCATTTCTACAAATATCCTAACTTGCGGTTCCCGTCTGGGGTTGGGTTTGCCCTTCCGGAGACGTTCAGCCACTTTGAGACATTTTGGCTTGTCCCAGGTAGGGGATCCTACCAGCATAACTGCACAGAGCATTTCACAATTCATATTTTGCAATTCACAGGCCAGCCCCCAGACGAAAGTCATCCAGTCCCAGATGATGGCAAACCTTTCCCTAAACAATTCCAAAATCTTCAGACAAACCTGAGCAGAGAGCTGCACACGTTGCCAATCTTGAGTGCTTAAAATAATTAAACCTCATGTTGCTTCGGCTTCAGTTGGGGCACCGAATCCCTATTTGATCCACCGTGCCAGAAACAAAGCAACTGTTTCCCAGAAACACAGTGACCTCCTGTTATTTGGAAGTCTTTATGCTGCTATGTGACAGTAGTGTCTATACTCATAGCATTAGCACCACCATTTCAAAATCATTTTTAACCCTTTGAACCAGGGATGGTAAACCTTTTAGAGATAAGTGCCCAAACTGTGACCCAAAGCCCAGTTATTTATCACAAAGTGACAACACTGCAATTAAACTTGAATGCTGAGGTTTTAGTTTAGAGAAAAATACTCATACAATAACATCTTTTATTTTAAAAGCACAAACTCGTTGCCATAGGTTCAGCACCACTCTCTAGACCGTCTGACCTTCCCACCCTGCCCTGCCCTGCGATGGGTGAAATAGTCTCCTCACTCCCTCTCACTGTACTCAGGGCCTTGTGCAGTAAGCACATGCTGAACTCTCTGAACCCCCCACGAGAGCACTAGCACCTTCAATCAAGGACAGCATTTCGTTTATTGTTGCATTTCTAGTGTCTAGTGCAAAGCATGCAACTTATCAGGTGCTCAAAAATAGTACTAAACACAACTGAACCCAACTTATCCTTGAGCCTTTCTTAATTATCTTCTCATTTGGTACCTGTAGCAAAGATCACTTCAGTACCTCTCAGCAATATGCTCCTTGTCCTAGCGCTTTCTCTAACATCCAGAGAGTGGGAAACTCAGAGAACAGGAGCTGAGCGTCAATCGCTCAGCTTCTCAGACACCCTCCCCGCGTTGGTTACCTCCTTACAGCTGTGTTTTCTTCACCCATCACAGCCAGGTTTCCAGTGTGAGTGTGTTCTGAGGACTCAGTGAGATGGTTTCTGTTGGAAACTTTACTTACATTCTATTCAAAAGTGTTCATGAGGTTGAGCAGATCTGACCTGACAGAAGATGGTAGGCTGGGTGTGAGGAGGCGAAGGAATTAAGGTGGAGGAGGCAGAAGGTCACGGGGAAGGGGCTATCGGCAGACATGAGAGAAGGGCAAGGAGAACCTGCCTCAGAGGGACACGTGGCTCTAAGTCTGTGTTTTGGCTGGTGGAGGAAGTTAGCTTTTGAGGGAGCCTGCTGGCCTAAAGGTTCCTACTGATGAATTCTTCTGCCTGAATGCTGGTTAAGGTGGTTTGTCCTTCTCTAAGAACAGTTTATCTCCAGCAGAATTCTGCACATTTCATTTTGAGACTTTCCTGAGAACAGTTTGTATAATCTAATACCTATAAGGTAGACAAGAATCTTCTCGTAGAATTATGAATGAATAAAACCTGCTGTTTTGACCACTCATCCATCTTCACATTTCTTTAGGGGATTTGGGACTTAGGGTCTATTTAATGAGATGAATAGCCAGTGAATCTTTTACAAAAGTCAATAATAACGTATCTTCTCTACTGCTGCATTGACCTCTACTGAGGTTTACTGAATGGTCATGTGTGCAAACTTAATTGACCAAGACCATCTATTAATCGATGTAATCATTCATGCATACTTACATTTAATTAATATTTATTGAGCTTCTCCTAGGACTAGATGTTTATGGAGATTGTAAGACAGTTAAAGTATGGTTCTGTTCTGATATAACCCAGGTGAGAAGATAGAGCATACAAGGTGGAGTGGTCATAAGACCAATCAAGACCAAGAGCTTAGGAATGTGCTACAGCATCATTGTCAGTGAGCTCAGAAGGATAAGTAGTTTGCCAGAGGTCAGATAAAATTTTATGAGACATTGCAAATTGAGCTGCAATTTTCAGAGCGAGTTGGACTTAGACATACATTAGGGCTTTATACATGGCTCTTCCTGCATAGCATGCTCTATTGCATGGCTAAATCTGCTTGGTTTTTACATTTCATACTGAAACTGACTTCCCCAGGGAAGATTCTATGGCTGTGTCACACAACTGCTGCTGTTGCATAGCAGGGTAATGCCTTATGCTTTTGTATAGCACTTCTCAAGTGTGGAGTGTGAAGCTCCTTTAAGTAGGAGCTATACTAGTCTTGGTCACCTCTAGATCCCCAGAACCTATTAAAATTTTTGGTACTGAGCAAGCACACCATAACTGTGTGTGCAATAGATAGTGAATCAGTCGGTGGAGGGAATGAGTGGATGTGCCTCAGGTCAGGGACTGTGTAACCTGAGCATGGAGAGGTGAGAACGTGCATGGCGTGGTAGGGGGTTTCTGGGCGGGTGGCCCAGGATGCCTATGTTGTACAGTAGCAAGGAAATGGTTGAAATGGAAGATTAAGTATCTGATGTCAGAGGAGTTTAGTTTTTTCTGTTGAGCATTGAAAGCCACTGAAAGGTTGGGCTGTGAGGATTATACATTGAAAGTGATATTTCAGAAAAATTAGTCTGTCTTGCACAGGTGTACTCCATGAAGAAAGTTTCGTACAGCTTTGCATTCTTAATAATGAGACTGTCTCTGTGTTACAGTGCTCCAGAGAAACCAAGAAAATATGCATGCGTTTATAAAGGGAGATTTATGAGATAGGCCGACATGACCAGAGGCTGGCCCGTCCCACACGGCCCTCTGCAGTCTGGAGAGTTAGGAAAGCCAGTGGCTGCCCAGTCCAAGCACCTTGAAGCCTCACAAGAAGGGGGACCAATGATGCAGCCCCAGAGTGAGGTCGAAGGCCCGGAGGTTCTCTGGAGAGTTGCTCGTATGAGTTCATGCTCAAAGGCTGAGGAATTTGAAGTCTGATGTCCAGGACTAACGACAGCAGCAAAGGTGGAAACAACCTCATAAACACCAGAAGTTGGTTTACTAATTTTCTTTTTTTTTTTTTTTGTCTTTTGGGGACAGGGTCTCGCTATGCAGTTCAGGCTGGCCTTGAGCTCACTTGGTAGCCCAGGCTGGTCTTGAACTTGCAGCAATCCTCCTGCCTCAGCCTCCTGAGTGCTAAGATTACAGGTGTGCGCCACCATGCTCAGCCTAAATGTTGTGCAGGCCAGTCAGGTTGGCATCCAAGATTAACCATTAGAGCCTCCCAGAAATCTGCAGTAGGAGTTGATTTATTAGTCTGACTTAATGTTTTCACCAGACAACAAAGGCCTAACCCTTCCCTCATAGGGCCGTGGTGATAACCACATCATATTAGGTAGATAGATACATGGTAGAAACATGATAGATGATGGATGGTGGATAAATAGATGATAGATAAATAGAAGATAGATGATAGATAGATAGATAGATAGATAGACAGATAGAACCTCCTCCTTCCTATCAGATGTGTAACCCCATGCAGGTCCATTCTGTGAGGGTGCTAATTGTATCAATCAGACATTTCTCATTTAAGAAATGGTGCAAAGAAACCAATCTCAGATTTTAAGAATAAAGCTCTTTGTCCCTTCTGTGGCTTCCACTGAAATACAATGTCCCATGAAAATGCCACAGATTGCAATTTCCTCCTCTTGTCCCCACCCCACACCCCTCCTTATCCTGGTTACCTTCTTCTCTTTCCTTATTTCTGGATTACATGTAGGAAACTGATTTTACTCTAGAACCAACTCCCCAAACACTTACTCACAAGGGAATGTCCTAGATGAAAAATGGATCCAAGCGATGATCCTGAGCGCCCATCACACGGCTTCCCCCTTCCTGTGGATTCCTCTCACTTCCCCTGGGCAAAGCATCAGTCAGACTCCGAGCTCTGTGAAGGCAGGGCCCAAATACAGCTCATCTTTCCATCCCACACTGGAGCCTGCAGTGTGTGCCAGGCAGCTCTTCCACATACATACCGCATGAACGAGGCGTTAATGCATCAGAAGTTTGGACAAGGTCTGGTAGCTCTCATTTCTGGAAGGTAAGAAAGCCTCCTATTCACTCTCTAGAAACACCTCTTCCCTTGGAATCAGAAGATAACTGGTGTCGCCGATTCTGTGCAGAGGTAGGAACGTTTTTAGGCCCCGTGCAAATTGTCTCTTTGCTTATTCTTGGTGAGTTTTGTTTCTTTTTTCTGTTAGTTTCTTTTTTTGTTTGTTTGTTTGTTTTTGTTTTTTTTTCTGGTACCGGGAATCGAACTCAGGACCTTGCGCTTGCCAGGCAGGCGCTGTGCCCCTGAGCTAAATCCCCAGGCCCCCAGTTTTGTTAGTTTCTTATTTCACCCTCCTCCTCTTGCATTGCTGACAGCTAATCAAAGAGACTTCTGGTTTCTGGTTTCTCTTCAGGAAGGTTTAGCTATCTATACTTCTAGTTATCTGACCAATTTAGTACTGCCAAAAGGATCAGACTTCTCACTTGGGTGGTAGCCAGATAGATGCTAATGATTCCAAGTCAGAGTTGCTTAGGAATGAGAGGAATTAAAAGCCCCATCATGTGACCTGAAATTTTCTCTACCTATTAGGATTTCTTAAAATGACTCCGCTGCATCATGCCACTTATGCAATTGCTCACATGTGTGTGTGCTACGTACACAGAACAAACTCAGGGATGCTGTGTTTGCTGCTCATCTCCCCCTACCTTGTAAACATGATTGAGGCCGTTGGAAGGCTGGCTGAGCAATGCAGAAGGGATTAAAGTTCTACCTCCCCAATAACTAAATACGCCTCAGTCTTCTCATGTACAAAATGCAGCGTTGGACTAGAATAGCTCCTAAGAGCACTTCTAGTATCAAATTGCATTATTCATTAGCTTGCCAGAAAATACATCATCTTCTGCCAAGTATGAACTCAGCACCCACATGTTATAGAACTCCACCCACCCCAGTATTCCACCACCTCCCTGGCTTCAGCCTCCTACTTCCCAAGCCTTCTGAGGCTCTCTTACCTACTATGGCCAGCCTGCACCTAGCACATTGACTTTATCTTCTTGGCTTATTTTATCAGTGCTTTCTTTTTTTGTTTTATGTAAATGTGATTAATATCATTGGTTTCCAGTATCTTTTCCTGTCTAGCTTTCATTAGGAGTGTATATTCATTAATTTTACTTTAGTCATTCCTTAAATGTATTTTAAGCATGAAAGGTTTTCCAGACCTTATGTGAGATTCTGCATTTACAGAGACAGAAGTATGCAATTCTTCTGCACAGTGAGCTCATGGCTTCTTGGAGATCAGACCTGCAGGCTGATGTTCTCGGGTCTGAAGCACTTTTGACTTCATGGACACCTTTCTCCATTGAAAAGCACTAAAAGTGATATTAGGTGTTGTGTAAGCATGACTTTAATGTTATATATTAATTTTTTTTTGTAATTTCAAAGCTCTTTGCTATTGTATTTACTATGCCTAATGAACAAGTGTACTAGAGGAAACGGACAAATAGAGCAGTAAACGATTACACTGTAGTATGATGATTATGCTCACACCCATGAACAAGTAATTTATGCCTAAGCCTTTCTTGGCTTCTGTAGAAGGGAAAGAACAGTTCAGAAACAACAAAGGAAAACTAGAAATGGTAGCTTTGGGCTCAGGAAAATCCTCCTTTGCTATGGTGGTCTTCTACAACACTGAAAGTCCTCCACTAGGTAGGCAGCAGCCTTCATTCATTCATTCTACATTTGGTATGTTCCAGGTATTGCCCTAGAGAGTTGGGCTGCACACACTAGTAAAACAAAATTTCTTGCCTAAAGTTGACTGCTGCGTTAATCCCAATATGAAGACAGAGCTTTGTGAAGTTCCCAATACGAAGATAGAGCTTTGTGAAGTGCGCTTTTCCTACCTTATGCACTGAGGGTAGGGGGCTTATCCCTTTCTCATCGGCTTGGGAGTAAGCAGCCACCAGCACTCAGAGCTCCCTAGCAAGGTTCAGGAGGGAATGCTCTGGGCAGTGAGGTGATTCCTGAGGAATCTGTTCCAGGCAGCCCATGTGATTACTTAAAGATCACCATTCTGAACCCCAGTATTGCTATTGTGAAGCAGTTTGGGGAGAGTTCCTTGCAGGAGCATCATTTCTCTAGGAGTTGTATGTTAAAAATATCTGTTTGAAATGGATGTAATTATTATAGCATAAATATTTTGCCTTAAAATAGCAATCCTGGCTCCATTTACATTTTTATAAAACATGAATGACCTCATTTTATTTTCAAGGTAACATGGAGAGGTTTCCAAAGTTTCTACATGGGAGAAAGCAAAAGAACACCAAATGTTCTGTGTTCAAAGGGAAACTCAAAGTACAGCTAATCCAAGTAACACCACTTGTGTGCGTTTATCACAAGTAAACAATAGAAAGACCTTTCAACTGAAGACTGATAATTACAATATTATAAGTGGTTCAGGATGTGGGCCATTGTTTCCGGATTATTTTTGTTCTTGTTATTCTTTTCAAGTGAGTGGCTCTTCAAATGAGTTTAACATTATTTTCCTATTAGTTTAAACTCTGGAATGGCTGCTTGTATTGTTCCTTAAGCTCTAAAGGGAATTGCTCCCTGTGGAAAGAGAGGAAGATATCAGATACTACCTCGCTGAGAAATCTTCTTTCGAGAGTTCTTCTTTCAGGAATTCACGTGTAGAGACCATCTGGGTGGAGTGCAATTGCTAGTGAGGGCCGAGGTGCTACCAGATACCCCTCCAAGTCTTTGCTATCTCCCCTTCTCAGTAGGAATTTATATATCCTATTTCCTCTACATTAATTACTCATAGTTTTGAGTAGTAGACTGATTAAATTTAAGAAACATACAGTCACTGTCTGTTGGCTGTTTTGATTATTATAGGACAGGAAGTCACGCTTTAAAAAAAGTGCTACTTAAGCCCAATATTTCTTCTTCATTGTAAGAGTCTTATGAACAATTAGCAGATGCTTAAATACAGAAACCTCCCATGAAGGTTGTAACTGGAACTGCAGTGTGGAAGGATAGGGGTTCCGACCATGAAATAATGAAGCCTGTATAATTTACTCTTAATTGTGATTCATTTCCCTGATTCTCTCCTTCACGCTGACATCTTAGTCTACATAGGATGATTAATTATAGATTGACAATGAAATAAATACAGATTTACATGCTCCATGCTGGAAAAAATTAGTCATTACCTTAGGAGCCTAAGTA
The DNA here is from genome assembly GCF_000276665.1 of Chinchilla lanigera. Taxonomy (NCBI): domain Eukaryota; kingdom Metazoa; phylum Chordata; class Mammalia; order Rodentia; family Chinchillidae; genus Chinchilla; species Chinchilla lanigera. The sequence continues at coordinate 14,124,904 of NW_004955458.1, forward strand.
GCCTAAGAGTGAGGCTCCTGCTTCTACTCTGGCCTGTAGTTTGGTTTCAGGTTAGCGTGAGCTCAGGCCTGACGGACGCCTGGCAAAGAGAACAGGATTGGATGAAAGCTCTCCTAAGTCTTCTTAGCCCACTGAGTTTAGCAGCAGAAAAGCAAGCAGTCTGTCAGCACTGATGAGGGAAAGCCCCTGTTGCTGTCCTTTAGCTGCTAAGACCGTTCGTGCTGTGGCTCCCCCAGAACCCTGGGTGCTGCCTGCAGGTCACGGGAGCACACAGGCGGCCAGGGTCAGGCCCAGCAGACCTCACCGCCCGAACACAGGGAGCGGAGGTGACAGCGAGCTCTGACGCACTTGCCGTTGGGTAGGCAGTGTGCAGAGTTGCTACAGAGGTTTAAAGCACTAGGAGAAGAATGACTGGTACGCCTCTTCACTCGCTCCCTTTCAAAGGAGAAGCCATAGAAGCGACCGATGCCTCATTTACAATAATTAGAGCCCAGGGTGGTGCAGACATAAATATTTTAGATTTGCTCCATGTAAAGAGTTTGTCGTGAATATCCAGACGGAAGGGCTGGGAAGGAAGGAGGACACTGGATCCCGTCGCCAAGGGGGTCTCACAGACTGGTGTGACTGGTTCTGACAGGAAGATCGATTGGAAGCCGTTTGAAAACCATAGAAATGAAGAAGAAAAAACCTGTCCAAAGCAGCATGTCTTACAAAACATCATATGTGATTACAGAGAGAAATTACACGTCATGTAGCAAAACAAGGTAGGTACAAATATGGACATGAATCCCATTCAGACCCCCCACATGGCTTCATCAGACAGAAAGTGTCTGAGACACCTTCTCTCTCAGCTCTGTCATGGCTCTCCCTGCGGAGAAATAAAGTCTCAGAATTGTGACAAACAAGTCTGCCCATTTCACCGGTCCCTGAGATACAACTGAATTTGATTCAAGATGCTAAATTTTGTCTTCAAAGCTCTGAATAAATTAAGTCTAGGCTATCTTTCAAGTGAAGAATAATAATGAAATAACAGTTTTATAGACTATAAACTTACAAGGTAAAGCTTTCTAGGGGAATTGATGGTATCATGATTTTTGAATCAAGATAGCATGACAAGGCTTGCACATAATTAACTGTCCTGACAGTAACCACAAAAAAGTATTATTGTTCCTTTTATTGTCTCTTTGATTCCCAGGTGAAAATTTATAAACAAGTGTTCTTCACTTTGCTTCCACATAGACGTTAAAGAAAACTGTCCGGCCAAATGCCCAATTATTTTATCCCCAGTAAAAAACCTGCAGCTCAGCAAGATCACTCAATGTGTCTTCCTTGCAATGAGGTCAAGTAAATCTAGCATTTCGATTGACCTTTACAGAGAGAACTATTTTAATTTGTGTTAATTGCACCTTGGTTGTCTGAATAAAAATCTATCATGTGCAGACAGAACATGTGAGTGCTGCATATATCACCTTGTATTATAATTTAATTACATTATCAATTCCAATACGATTGGGGTCTGGTCAATTTTATGGGTGTGTTAAGTGACATTATATGTTCATTAAATTTTCCAAATGTCCAGTCAGTGTTGGAAAACATGGGGTAGACTTTACTATGACCTAATATTATAATATTTTAAGGGAATCTTACTACTTGTAAGTACAAGTACAGCAACAATCCACTGTCCACAATTCTAATTCTTAAAATTTCTGAAAACTGTAATAACTGGTTTGGTAGCAAAGCTTTAACTAACCATCTAGTATAAACTAACATTATATATACATATATATATATATATATAGTCTTTATTCATTTGTCATAAATATTAATAAATATTTCTATAGAAATACGTCTATAGAAGTATCAATGTGTTTATTTATAGGGCACTTCATTGGAGCTGCCATAAAGTCTAAAAAGCAAATATTGTAATATCTTCCAAAAATCTGAACAGTTCCGAATGAGAAAATATATCTGGTTTGAGAGTCTTGTTAAGGGATTGTGAGGTCTTCACCTGCTATTAAGCATTAATCTCAGTGTTCAATCTATGCTGAGTATACAAAACATTACTTTGTTTCAGTTAAAAGAACTTAAAGTTGAACCTGAGGTCCCCAAAGATCTAAGTCACGCTGGGAGCCTTGTCCTTTGAAGGTAACTCCAATCAGAGAAGATATCCACGGTGCTCACAAATCAGGAGAAGGTCTTCTAATTTCTGCTTCATCATGGACATCTTGTAGTCTTCCTTAGGACAACCAAGACATCCTGCTTTGCCCAGAATTTTCCAGGTTTCAGCACAACTTTGGACTGTCCCCAAAACCCAGATGGCTGGTCATGCCGGGCTTTCCCTAAGCCTGCAGTGATCCAAGGAGGTTTGCTGACTACATTTTAGCCAGACTCTTGTTCTCTTGAGGGCCACCATATAGCTTGGAGGTCTACTGCTTCCTTGGACACACTCAAGAGGGGTTCTAAATCTCAGAGGCTCATGGGGTCCACAGATCTCTCCCTCCTTCACCTTGTCTTGTCTTCAGAAGAATTCACCCTCTGACAGCCCTCATCAAGACAGTTCCACTCTTTTCTTCTGTGAACTTATGTTTTACAAACCAGAGAAAGAATACTCAATTCAAGTGGCATCTACTTCCCTCATAGCAAAACTATGAGGCACAGAAACCTAAAATTCCAACTTGAAATGTGGGAAAAGGAATACAAGGAAAACAATTCCAGAGGCTCTGGAGGCTGAGGCAGAAGGATTGCAAGTTAAATCCAGTCTGAGCAACTTAGTGAGACCCTGTCTCAAAATACATACATACATACATACATACATACACATGTACATACATACATAACATTTTTAAAAGGGCTGGAGAGATGGCTCGATAGGAAGGCTCTGGGTTCAATTCTCTGCACCATACCCACCCCCCAAAAGTCCAGATTAAGACATTAACGACCTGGTCTGGTGCACAGGTCTGTGTTACAAAGGTCCCCTTCTTTATGAGTTTGACAACTCTTTTAAGGAAGTGCCTTTCTTCTGATAAACCTTTTGTGATGGTCATGCTGACCCACTGGCCATGCCAACGTCTTTCATCTCTTTAGTTGTTCTAAAATGTGTAGCATCCTTTCACAGACAAAATCTCAGTGTAGGATGGGACTTATGAGAGTCAAATGTTGTCACCACTGGCATCCTTCAGTCAGTCCTTTTGCTTTTTGGCAACTCCACACAAAATTTCTAAAATCTTGAAAGTCAAATATCACTATCTAAATTGTTGGTTTGGTTTCCTAGAGTTTTTTTTTTTCTTTTTAACAATCTTTTGAACGAGTCTGTAAGAACTGACATCCTCAAATCTATTTATTTGGCACTAGATAGTAGATGCAAATATAAAAAAAATGAAAATAAAACCATACTGCCCTTATATTCTTATGAAGACAATGAAACCCTAAAATAAGCCTCATGCATTAGTACACAGCTCCAAGAAAGGCCAACCAGACACACGATGTGCTGTGTGACGGCAGAGTGGGACTCCGGAAGGGAACTGCACTGGCGCTGGGATGCCAGACCAATGCTGGTGACCGTGGCTTTCTTCCTAAAGCATCCCGAATTTGTTCCGATACCTAACCCTCCCCACGAAGCTCAGGAGACTCTGGGTTCCAGAAGTGGATCTCATCGGTCTAAATCCAGTGTCATCCCTCTTCCCAAGAGCGGGACTTGACATGTGACCCAACCAGACAAGAGGAAAGACTTGCTGGAAGCTTCTGGAAAAGCTCTTCCACAGAGAGGAAAGTAGTCACCCTAAACACCACTGACAGACATTTTATAATCCCCAAGGAGTCTGTCCAAATGATACTGATGGCAGACGGGAGACAGAGGCCTAGGTCCTTGCTAAGATTATTGTACAACTGGAGCAGCCAACTCTAAGGCCAACCCCCCTTTGCATTTTATGTAAACTCACACATGTCCAAATCTTCAAGCAAGGTGGAGCTGGCGTTCTGTTCCTTGCAGCCAAAAGCAGCTTAACTCACGCAGAGACTTATTCCTGCTCCACATCTGTCTTGCACAAATGAAGAATAAAGATGCAGAGCAGCCGTATAGAACAGTAAGGTCTCCCAACAATGAGCAAATGCCAACGTCAATGCCTCAGATTAGCTGTAAGCTAAGTTACAGAGATGGCTTTCAGCGTGCATTGGATAGCAGATTTATAGCAAAATTTGGGCTGAGTCAATTATAGGAAACTTTAAACACTAGTCATCAGAGTTTACTCAGTAAAGAACCTCAGATAATTGTAAGGGAGCCTATTGGAGTCTTGGAGTTTCAATTCAGAAATTCCTTGTTCCCTGAACTGTGTCTACCAAGCTTAGGTACAAAGAATCAGGGTCCTAGGGTCTCGGTCTCTCTCTCTCTCTCTCTCTCTCTCTCTCTCTCTCTCTCTCTCCCTCTATCATTTTGGAATATGTTGCTAGATGTGCATACCAATGTGCATTTAACAGTTCCATATTGTTATGACATTTAGGTTGTTTGGATTTTTTGCTGTTATAAACAGTAGAACTGCAAATACCATTAAAGTTGAAATCTGATAGGAGCGCTAATTGTTGCCAAGCAGTAGTGTTGCAAAGTAGCAGTGCTGCTGCTTTGGTGCATACTTACATTCTTTTTAAAAAATACATATTTGTGTACTGTATAACGTTACACACACACACACACACACTGGAATGGTAAACCACTTTATCTTGAGCCAAGAGCCAGGGCTGGAAGCCAATCCCTCCTCTTTGTCTCCACTGTCTCCTTTCTCTCTCCAGGACCCTACCGTGGTGCTTCAAGAGCGTTAGAATCAAGGTGCTCACAAAGCAGAAATCAGCAGCCCAGACTGGAGAGGCTTTGACCTCAAAGGCTCTCAGATCACCAAGCATGGAGTGTTTTTCACCATGATATCTGTCTTCAGAGCTAAAGTTTCCAAGAAGTTGCAAATATCTTGTAGAGACACAAAGCCAGAGCCACGGTCTCTAGGGCTGCAGGGGCTTCACTTCTCTTGGCTTCTGTTCTGTCTTTCCCCCAGAGTCTTCTACTTGCTCACTATACTGAGTGTGTGAGAGCCGCAGCCAAGGCTGGGCAAGGGAAGTGTGAGCAATGTGCCACCCACCCTGCCTCAGCCTGCGAGTCTCAGGGTGCTATTCTGTCTTTTATCTCTACAGTTCCACTGCCTTCCGTCTCTGCACCCTCTGTATCTCGCTCCACCGTAGTTCAGGATGATATTAAGACTCCCTCTGAGAAAAATAGGAAAGGGAGGCAGTAAGCGCTTACCCTCCAGAACCACGGGCGGTCCCCTGGTATCACAGTGCAGTGAGTCTGAAAGCTCAGTGCTCAGGGTGTGGTCTGCAGCGCTGCCTCCCACCCGTCTTTGGGAAAGGCAGGCCTCCATTAGGACCGCTGGCCCCTGTATCAACCACATCTTTAAAAATGTCAGTGTTGATAAATTCACAATTTTAATTAAAAATAACTTCCTGCATTATTTCACAACCTGTTTCTTTTCTTTTTTAGTTTGCTATAATATGCGAAGAGAAACGTGGATGTGTGTGGAGGGAGAGTATGCTCCTTCTAAGGCAGTTCCTGGAACTGTGTTGCACTATAAAAAAGAAGTGATGGCTACTGCTCCTTGCCTGAGCCCAGACTCTTCCTGGAAGCCCTAAAACGAGGCATCCTCCATGAGAGCCATGGCTGAATCGGAAGAACTAATGCCTGTTGACCCCCTTTGTCCGGCTGATGGTACTTCCTGCCTCCTGTCTGTGTGGTTCCTGCCCTTAGGCTTTCCTAGTGACCATGCTGGAGCGCAGAGAGAAGGATTAGGGAGATGTGTAAAATGTAGGAGACAATGCAAAATTTTGTAGAAAACTACCACTCAAATAAGGTTCTAGTGGAGGGAGAGATGAACCTGTTCAATTACAATGAAATGTTACATTTCCATGAAATCTTCAAAAAGAGGCAATTCTGCTAAAAGAAAAACATACTATTGAGCCAATACACAGCAGCTTCCATGCATGACAGTGAAAGCTGTCCTACACGGCAACCCTTGTCTCGCTCATCCCCTCACACCAGCCACAAAGGTTTTCGAAGGTAAGAGTAGGTTAACTTGCTTATTTTTCTTTGTATTTGGTAAGCATAACAGTACTGTAATCATTTTATATGAATATTTTGGGTTGTAGAATGACTCATCTGCATTTCTATTATTTCTTATGGTGAAATTTGCATTGCTATCCCAGTGCTCTGGGTTAAAAGTGTGTTTCTCCAAAGAATTATGCTTATAAACCAGGGTTTTACTATAGATATATAGTTTTGCTATATAGAGTATATGTGTGTGTGTTTTCCTTTTTAATCTATTTATGTAAAATACATAATGCTGCTTACAATTTCTCCTTGCATTTGAGTAGTCACTTTTCAGAACACTATCGAAATTTTATTTCTATATTATGGATGTATCATATTTTATTGAACTCCTTTGCTATTGTACTGATATTTTCAATTAATGATTATAGGAGTTTAACACTTTAAATTTAAATAGTGATAAAAATCAGATTACCTCAATTATCATTCATTAATGTATTCATCTGTTTGGTAAATTCACTGAGCACCTAAAATATACCATACCTATTGTTAGAGGTAGGAGTATCAGAAGGACAAGTTCCTCTGAGCCAAAGTGATTGTAGCCGAAAAGTAGAGACAGTTCAGGAAACCAATAACTGCTGTCATTGCTGAGATATGGATGACACCAGATGTCGTAGCCACAGCGATTAGATGTTCAATGTAAGCCTAAAATTAAGGGACTAGTGAAGGGACCACCTGTAGGGAAGCTTAGAGCTGAAGGATCACAGTACATTCCAGGGAGCTGCAAGAACTTTGCAGTGGTCTGGGTGCAAGTTCCATTAAGGGATCCTGGAAGAATCTACAACAGAGACAGAGACTGGGATCGCAGGCTGAGGAGTTCAAGCTTCAGCCTAAAAGTTACGGGGAGTCACTGAGGTTTTACGTATTGTGGGGGAAAAGAGGATTGGTAGAAACATGATAATTTTAAATAACTTGAGAAAAAAGCATTGGTAAAAGATAAAAATAGGAAAGCATCTGACTATAAATCAGTTCTCAGCATACAGAAAGGGATTAAGAGATAAGAAAAAGAAATAGATATCAAATTTAAAAATGAAGAAGACACCAAATTGCTAAAGTGGAACTAAAAAGGTAAGTGAAGTTTTTGATATAGTATTCTAACCACAATCATGTTGATGAATTTTAATTCTTAAAAAATGTATTTTTAAACATCCATAGGATGAGATTGCCAATGGCAGAAGAAAATTAGGATCCCTCTCAGGGATCCCTCTAACTTATGCCATGCAAACTAGCTGACACACAAATTGGGTTTTGTTTTGGGGTTCACTCCCAGAGTGCCTGTTGTTAAACATTTGTCAGTACACTGCTGGGAGGCTCCCACCAGTGAGGGCACTAGGAATTAATGAAAACACTCACAAGTTAATTCTTTCCCAAGACACCAGATTGCTTCTTTGTCTCCTCCATACCCTCTCAAGTCCTAAGGCCTTTTCCATTGTCAAGATTATCAGTATTTCAAAAAATGAACCATACATTGGCAAGTGGGTTAAAAAAAGTAAAAGTACATAGAGACGGGTCCTATGACTTCTGTGCCCCACCCTGGAGACCGCCAAGAGGCTGATGAGTTGGTGGTGGCAACTCTCCATTTGAAAGCCTCTTTCCCACAGCTGAGAGGGACCTGGAGCAAGTGGGCCTCCACTCCTCAGAGGCCTGCGGTAACCAGTGACTCACAGGAAAGCCGCCTGGCCTGTTTGGCCAGTTCTTGGATTGTTTGCCGGTCATTAATAGCTTTGGAGCTAAAGCCTTTTCTGATCACCTGAAGCTCATTTCTACCATAACAGTCAAAGAGAGATGTTTATTCTGCTTCTACCATTTTGGAATCATTGAAGATTTTCTCTTTCCATAAAGACATATAGTAGAGGCTGGATCTCTTTCATTTTCTTTCTTTCTTTCTTTCTTTCTTTCTTTCTTTCTTTCTTTCTTTCTTTCTTTTTTTTCTTTCTTTCTTTCTTTCTTTCTTTCTTTCTTTTTTTCTTTCTTTCTTCTTTCTAAGTGTCATGGTCATGCCACAGATACACTGGAAGCCCATAAGTTTCAAAACCAAAAGAAAACAACAGTTCTTTGATCAGGCTGTGTCTCCAGCAGTGCAGGAGGTCACTGCAGCAGGGAAGTAGCCTGGCTGAACCTCGTCTTTTCACTCTCCCCAGGTGGGTAGGAAGTGCGTGGTTTGGAACTGGAGAGCCGAGCTGACTCATCCAACCCTGATTGGGCACCTGCAGTCTAAGGAAAGATAGTGTAGTGGCTTTACTGGTTCTGCTTTTTGTTGTTTTGTTTTGTTTTGTTTTGTTTTGTTTTGTTTTCTAATGAAAGAGAGAGAGAGAGAGAAGGAAAGAGGAAAGAAAGAAAGAAAGAAAGAAAGAAAGAAAGAAAGAAAGAAGAAAGAAAGAAAAGAAAGAAAGAAAGAAAGAAAGAAAGAAAGAAAGAAAAAAAGGCTGAAAACTCCACATGATTGCGTAAGGGCAGGAAATGCTAGACACATCCATGACTTGCATGGAGGAGGGAAGGAGCTGAGAGAGCACAGCTGACGGGTAGCAGGTTCTGGGATCACATAGATCTCACCCTTTTACCCAAATAGAGCACCAGGGCCTACTGATGGGCCCAGGAAAGTGAGTCAAGTCTGTCTTTAAGAGTGCTGTCCTGAACGCCCACCAGTGTTCAGTCTTCTCATAGTATATCACTAAGTATCAGCTATGGTGACTTCTCCACCCCAGGTTAACCGTGCTCAGAAGAGCCCTCTCTGCCCCTGGAGGGATAATGTGATCACAGTTTGGATTTAAAACATCTCACTGACTTCTTTCCTGTGGAGGGAATGGACAAAGGATATGTTAGCACTAATCAGCTTTTGTTATTTATTTATTTATTTATTTGGTACCAGGAGTAGAACTCAGGATGTGGCACTCGCCAGGCAGGTGCTGTGCTGCTGAGCTACATCCCCAGCTCAGCTTTTGTCCTTAATGAGTAACTTCATTGTTGCTTGGGCAACTCTATGTACTCTGGCATGTCCTAGACTGAGTGGTTTCTAAGGCCGAGGACTTTTATCACTAGAATTGGGAGAGTTCCCTAACGGTAGCACTATTTGGTTAGGTACAAAGTGAGTAAGCGGCAATAAGGACTGTTGAAGGTTGACATCAGTAACATAGTGGTGGCTCGTAGTTCTGTACAATTCTGTATTTTATAATCCACTTTCACACACACTATCTTATCTTAATCTCATAGCGGAGACAGAAGAGGTGTAATTATCACCTTACACTGATGGAAAAATTGAGCTACAAAGATTAAGTGGCTAGCCCAATGACACACAGCTGGTTCGTGACAAAAGACTTGGGTGTTGCCTCCAGCTCATGGTGAAGTAAGATAGCTTGCCTTTATTTGAACGGCTGAGGCATGGGGTTCTTTCCTCTGCACCATGTTAGCCTTCTAACACAAACAGAACGGAATTGCTTTCTCTCATTACTTAGCTTTTTCTGTCATGGTGCTCTGTTTAGAACCACAATGTCGCATTTCAGAAGAATTAAATAGAAATTCATGGCCATTATCCCCTCAACTACCAACCAACAGGAAGCACAGAAGCTCAGACATGGGTTGTGGTCCCCACGCATGGCAAACGAAAGCATTATGACCAAAGGTCACATTTCCACGGCCTATGATATGGCTCCTGGTGGAGGAAAGAGCTGAAGACAACCACCATTAGTCCAACTGAGAAAGCCAGGTGGAAAACCAAGAGAACAAGAAAGTGAACGACCCACACAACTTAAGTCAAGGTGGCAGCCAGAAATGAGCAGCAGTGAGGTGCTGGTGGAGCTATACACAGTCCTCCAGCATGAGAAACGGCTCGGCACTGAAGGCTGCATTTGAAATTGTCCTGCAGACCAATGACAGCCTAAACTATGGTTATGACATGGGTAACCTGGTGTCAGGTAAAGTCACAACCAACCCAAACCAACATTTCCTTTTTTTTTTTTTTTTTTTTCAGTGTCAGGCACAACAGTATGAATATTTATATTTAAAAAATCCTAAGGCTACAGGTTCATGTCAAGAAATTCAAGCAGCATTTGGTTTACTAAATGGCTTATATTGTCAAGTACAAATTCAAGATGAAATACTATCTTTTAAACCAGGAGAAACCATTTGCTACAAAATGATATCAACATGATCTGCGGTAGAATTGGAATAACTTTATGCTAGTGGGAAAAAGTCTCTAGGGTTTGGTAGAAGCAATACGGTATGTGATGCCCATGGAGCAGAGGGCCTCTGGCTTTGCCCTCAGGTAGAGTAGAGTTCAAGACTCAGTGGTATTGGTGTGAGATCTTGGGCATGAAGTCTCATTTTTTATCTGAAAAATGAATGTAATAATCCATATACTCCAGAGTTGTACTGTACGCTGCAAGTGGGATAGAGTACACGGTGTCAGAGTAGAGCCCGGAATGAAGTAGGCCCTATGCAGTGCCGTTGCCTGTCTTTCTTCTCTCTTTCAACAGCTGCTGCTCCATTTGCTACCCTCAGCCTCCTTCTTTCCTAAGTCTAGAAGTAGGGCTGTCTCCTCTGTTCCTTCTGCCTGTCGTCCCAGCGCACAGCGGATAGAACAGGGAAGATAAAATCACGGTTCTCTAAGTCCCTAACACACGAGATGACATCTAGGAAGTTCGAGCCATTATCGAACATGACCTATTCCATAACGGGAAGGGTTAAGCCAGAGTATTTGTGTCACACACTGTAATACTTAAACTCTTTTCAAGCCATTGAAAGGCTTAGAGTACAGACAAATACCTCCAGTGCATTTTAGGAAAGCTGTAAGGACCCTTTACGTCTTTATATAAAATTAATGACACACGTAGCCACACTAAGCAGCATATGACATAGATTGTCAGCTCAGACCTCCTGGCCCTTTCCCTTGGGTAGTACCCACTTAATGTCACAATTAAAGCTTTGCTTCACAGACAGAAAGCTCTAAGAGTTTAAATGGCAAAATGGCTCTAAAAGTCTGCAGAAAGGTACCTAGCTTACAGAGGACATAGTCTCCTTCCTTCAAACATTTTCTCTAGGTTCTAAAGTTATCATCGAGACGTTTTACATTCGATATCATGCTTTTGTGGCAAATGTATAGATGGAGGAGTAAATTTTGATGGCTTGTGTATCTTTGGGAAGGAGTCCGTGACAGTTAATGGTGGTGTCAGTTTAAACAGGAAACAGCTAGTTTAGCTTAGCACTGCTCGGGGTGAGGCAGGATTCTTTACTGACCACAGAAGACCCACCTTGGGTACGCGTGGCACCGGCACATAGGCTTGCAGCCACATGAAGTCCGAAAGGGAAGGGGAGAGTCCTGCTTTTCACTTCCTCCGAGGAGCTCCAGTCTCTCCCATCACCTTTGGACGTCCATGTCCAGGCTTCCAGTGCAGACTCCGGGCGGACTGCAGCCTGCCAGAAAGGCCCTTTGGGTCCCTGACGCAGACCCGCAGGACTCTGCAGGGGCTCGGGCCTTCCACTTTGACTGGACCCTGCACTCTCCAGTGCACGGACTGCGCTTTTGCACTCTTCCACCCCTCCCCGGAAGGTGGCCATTGTAAGCCTACCTCGTAAATCTTTCCTATCCTAATTTACATATGATATTATATACTTACATTAAATCTGTCCCTCTAGTGAACCCTGACTGGTTCAGAGCCTAAGGAAACAACATTTATTCTCAGTTACCTAAATGTCTCATTGCATAAGTAATGCCCGTATTACTTCAGCCATTAGGAAACCACGTAAATGTAGGTGGGATTAGGTGGCTTTGTCTTCTCCCATCAGCTTTGTGTGATAGTGATTTCATTTTAAAATTAATATTAACGTTGCAATCAGTTATGGATATTTCGTCAAGCATTAGAAATGAAAATGTTGCTATCTTCCATAAAACCTGCAATATAGAAATTACATATGAATTACATTTCAAGTGCTTTAATCATGATGAAGAAACCTCAAAGTGTTTAGATATAAAAATATTCCTATTTATTCAGCTATAGAAATGGCTGAAGAGCTCAGAATTTTAAAGATTTTTCTGGATATTCTGTTTCTAGCTGCATTAGAAATCAGCACCTGCAGGGATGGATGCATATTTCTATATTTTCCATGATAGAGTATTTTCTGATCTTTCCCTAAAAATCCGTGTATGACAATAAGCAGTAAGTTGGAAAAAATAAAAGTCGAAGTAGAGCTGAATTGAATAAAAGTATGGACTAGTTTCTATTTAAGTTCCCAAAATATTAGTAATCTAATGCAAAACTAGTTTTGTTGTTAATCAATTTCATTATGGTTACAAACAATGCATCGTAGGAATAAAAAAACATTTTGGTATTTTGTTTTGGCAATTTGAGCAAATTAACACAGCTAACAAAGGGAATATGGACTTACATGCTATTGCTAAGAAGGAATAATTATGTATCATTGGACCTAAACGAAATGGGATGCCTTCTTGAAAATTTAACTTGTGCATGTATGTATTTCTTTATTCTTTGTTCTGTTTTTGCTCCTGGGTCACCTTTGGGAGGGTAATCCCTGTTTTCATGAACATGGCTTCATCTGCTGAAAGAGAAGAGAGATGCAGCCTTCAGGAGGAATCAAGCCCAATATCAAAGAACAATGGAGAAGATTAGGCCAGGCTTGCTGCTGAGAGCGTTTGGGACCTCAAGAGACTGTAGGAGCCTTTGTGGGTGAGGATCTGAAAATGGGTAGATTTCCAGCCTTACCGTGGAATTTAAACACCTAGGGAGATAAAAGGGACACTGGCAGGAGTCTTTAAATGGTGGATGGTTAGGTCATTCTGCAGCATGCTTGGAACGACCGGTGCTTTTCAAGGCTAGCTGAAAATTCAACTCTGGGCCTGGGAACTCAGATCAGGGGTCCTGGACTAAGCTTCAATATGAGGAAGAAAATCAGCCTCATTCAAAGATTCTAAACGGCAGAAGCAGCATTCTCAAGGCAGAGCTCCCAGCTTCCGTCCCCCACCAGAGACCTGGTCCAGATCATTTCTCAGTGCCCGTTAGAGCTTACAGGACGATTTTTCTTCAGTGACATCATACCTAGGTAAGAGGCTATGGTGGTAAATGTCTGGTCTCTGCTTGTGGGTGGGGGAGTCAGTGTGACCCTCCACTGGACTATGCGTGTTCCTGGGGTTCTCTCATATTGAAAGGAAGGATAGTTTCAAAGAGACTGAAATTCTTGATAATCTGCCATGTGGTATTCAAGTTGACTTTAAATTTTAATTTAGAAAATAAAAGTAATGTGTATAGCCTTGCAGTAGACAAATGTGATCAGCTGCCATGCATGACGGGGGCAGTGTGTACTACAGCAGCTGTAAGTATGTGACCCATGGCAGACTTCAGGCCATACAGATGGTGGTTCGGAAAGAAATCAGGGTCTCTGTGTGTCTTTTCAAGGGAACTGAGGAAGAATTTCTTCCCCAGGTGGTTAACATGCAGTTCACTACAAAACTAAATGTGAATGAAAATGACAAAACTCCTTTCTGTATTTGATCTATTTGGGAGCATCTCTTAACTCCTCTCTCAAGCTACCTTCACAAGTAAAATAAATGAGAGAAGCATGCGAGAGCTAACTTGCAAGAGAAGAGTTTTAATTTTATCTTCCATTTGAGAATCTCTGTGAAGACGAAATAGCTGAGCACAAATCTCAGGTTGATACCCTGGTGGACAGACAAGCATAAATTGTAGATACTAATAGACCGGATTGATGCACTCAATTAAGTTTTTTAGGATGAAAATCAATTTTGTTTTCTGCTACTAAATACTTAAAAGTTGAATTTTTTTCTTACGTTCATAATTCTATCTGAAGAATCATATTCTAGATTTCTTATCTTTCAGATTCAACAGTAATTTCAAATAAAAGAGATTGAATTTTACATGCAATTTCTCATAAGCCGTTTGTCTTTGCTTCTCACTTTCCTTTCATTCCACACTTAAGTCCCGCCTCCACCCCAACCATTTCCAAGGAAGTTTCTCAAGTGAACTCACTAGCACTCTGGTATATTCGTGAAGATCCAATGTAAGAGGTATACCGATTTCATAACACAATGAGTCTTGTAAAACCAAAAATTATGCACTTCTTCTGCTTCCATGATTCTTTGCCCAAATAAAAACAAAACAAAATCCTATTCATATTAAATTAATATTTAGAAAAATAAAATGATGAGTACTCTGTTGAGTTTTTGTTGCTACTTTTGATTTTCCACACTTTGAATAGAAGAAGGTGTGGTGGATTAACAAATGGTCAACTTGTAACACGCAGCTGAACTGACTCAGCGTGGTTCTGGGTGTGGAGGGCCCACCTCAGGACTGTTGCCAGCAGCATAACAAGAGAAGCAGAGGGGAAGGTGGTGAGCTGTGGATCCTCCCGGAGAAGCTTGTCACGCTGGGTTTCCTGATATGAACTCGGCTGTTCTCATTGTTGGAGGAGCTCAGGTCCTTGCCGTCAGGCTGAGGATGTCTGCAGTTTTCTTCAGGGGAGCTCTGGTCCTTACCTTGAACACTGCTTCTTGGCTCCTATACAGATCCCTAAGCCTGCTGGCGCAGATCCTTCATTCCCCTGGTGAGACTTTCCAGCTTCCACCTCTGACCTTTGGGCCTTTCCAGAGCAGATCCTTAATACAGATTTGCATGAGACATTGTCATGGGCTCTAGGTCTTCAGCTGGGCTCATACAGGACCTTGACATTGGATCCAAGCCCTCAGCAGGATTCTTTGGGTCTCCAGCGCATGGAAAGATCTCTTGCACTCTTCTGCATTTGACCTTTTAGGTGAATATAAAATAATCCATTAAATTGTGTGTCCTGTATTAAATATATTGCTTAAAACCCTGACTACAACAGAAGGCATGTAGAAAACAGTCTTACACTTGTACCCTGAATAGTTGAGGTAATGTAGAAAACAGTCTTACACTTGTACTCTGAATAGTTGAGGTAATCTATCTTGTTCCACAAATTGGCATATTAGATATGTACATTAATTTGCCTTGACAAAACATTCTTTAAAAATGTTGAGACTGTTGCAGACTTGATTCTTTGTAGACATGTGAGGCAATGTCAGATTAGCAGAGATCCTCAATACCGAGATCCTCAGTCTGCCATCTCTATTCAAAAGCAAACTCTAGGTCTTATCCAGGGTTCATTAATTTGACCCTTTGCCTTTTCTTGTGGAATGGTTCATTTTCACACATTGAAATTTTCTCAGTGCATGTCTGTGGTTGGCCAGGGAAGCAGCCTGAGCTCTGCTGTTAAAAGGTAGATACGCTACTAAAATAAGGAATAAACAAATAAATAAAAAAGATAAAACTTTCTGCTCTTTCTGAAATCCATATATTTTCTTAATACAAGTCAGTCTTGTGTTTGTGGCTAGTGAAATATTTTGCAGTTATAAATGTGGCCTGAATAACTGTTATTTAGCTCAGAAAAGCCAACTGTATGTAGTTAATTGTTGGACTTTTTACAATAATCTCATTTCGAGCTGGAAAAGGGCCCTGGAAAATATTTTCATTGTCCAAAGGGACAAAATTTTAATGTAGAATATTTAAAATAAAACATTGTATTTTAAGGTATACCCTATGCTATAATTTACTGTTTGTCACCATTAATGATCAGGCATCTCAATCTTCTCTTACATTTTAGAAATGTCCCTCAGTGCATCTATGTCTGTGTGACGGTGGCTGGCATTTCCCCCAGGTGCTTATTTTGCACAGAACTGGTCCATTTTGCTGTTACTGACTGCTTCCTTGTTTATGTTCCTACTGGGTGGTGGGTTCCTTAAGACCCCAAACTGTCTATTTTATATACTTCTGCTTAATTCAACTCCATCCCTGTAGATTTGCATTTACTTTTCTCCAAGTATTCATTGAATGCTAAGTGTGAGGCTAGACACTTTTATCTGACTGACTTCCTGTGCTCAGAACAAATAGCACAGGCCTCTTACTGTCCTTCTTTAGGTGAGGAAACCAAGGCATACAGAACACGACCTCTGATCGCACACACGGCAGAACCAGGCTCCAAGCGCGGGCAGCCTGGTTTTAGAGGCTGTGCTGTTTCCTTCGTAAACAGTGCTCTCCGTGGATGATCTGAAGTGGTAGGGTGACCGGGACAGAACGCAGGTGAGGAAACGCGGAATAGACGGGTGGATAACAGAACGCATCTTCCCGGATCTTTACACCCATTCTTTGCTCGTTGCTCAGCTCTGGCTTTCATTCCTCCCACCCCCGTTTTTACATCGCCTACACTTTATGTGAAATACACTTGTACCCATATTAGTATATGGTTACATCCCCTAGCAGTTAAATGAGATTGGAAGCGCTGCAATGAGAAATCATTACTCCAGGAGTGATTCGTTAGAGCTGGAAGGCCCCAGTAAGGAGTCTGCATTCCAGCAGCAAATGCTTCAAATATGATTATCTGTATATCCTCCCAAGAGGTGGATTATGGGTAAAGGGGTATTAGAAATTCTCTTCTTAGTGGCGAGATAAATTGTGATTACATTAGATATCTGCATGAAAGGTTTGTATATAAATCTCCTTCTCTTGTGCAAATAAGAAATAGGAATCCAAGTATCTCTTTGGCCAATACCTACGGTAAAGTGCCTCGGTCTAGAACTCTGGTCAGCCGTACCCCTCACAGCCCTTTTAGCAGCAGGCTTTGTGAGCCAGTTCACCTGGAAGATTCTGCGAATACGTGTTGTGTTTGTCAAAGAGAGTGACTTGCAGGCGAGAACTCAGCAAAACACGCAGAAATGGCAGAAAGCCACAACTTTGCCAACCTCACGAGAGCAGGCTGTTGGAGCAGGTTTTACAGATACGTCAGAATCTGGTCTGAAACCTGCAGCTAAGAAAGTTGTAAAGGAAAAGACAAAGAGTTCTGACCCTCTTCTGATCATCTGAGGCCACCAACAATGATAAATTATTAAGAGCCAGGACATTTCATAAAACCCTTCTTCTACTGTCTGAGATAATGAAAAGCATCTCTAGTGCTGCCATTTGCCTACTGCTGCAGTTCTGTTACCTTGCACAAGGTCTACACCCTGTGTGTGCATAAAGCACTTTTCATGCATCTAACCCGCAAATGTGAACACACGACACCAGATTTTCCCTGAAAGGCCTGCGGAAGTCTTCAGGCTCTAGTGTATCACGAGGTGACCCTGCAACGAATTAGACAACCACAACTCAAGCCTTGAATGACAGAATTTCCAGGGTGCCAGCAGCCCCTCACCACTCCATTTTACTTTCTGAAAATAAAAATTTATAGTAGGTACCAAAAAGGGACTTTAAAAATCTAGACTTTTGACTCCTTGTTGGGGAAATTCCCATCCAGAGGATGTTAATAGAAGCACTGTAATAGTAATTCTAAATGCACCTCTGCAAATGATTGCCATTAAATCTGTGCTGAGTAAGGGAAGAAAAATCTGTCATTCCAAGCCTTTACATAATAAAGAAGCTAAAATTAAAATTCTCTGTTTATATTATCATTATATCTACCACGTGGCACAAATCTTTCTAGAAGACTATATTCATATCATTGTTTTCCATTTAGGTACTAAATCCAGGCATGTGGATTTTAATTGAGAAATTAAAACTTCTTCTGGCTTCTAGAAAGAAAAACACTATAGATTTGCAGGGCAATAATTTTCAAAAGAAAAAAATATATAATGTTCTAGTTACTGAATATTTGAGAAAGTCTTTGGTTTTTGGTCTATTCTTTTGATGGTAAAGGATTTAGAAGATTGAAAAGGCTCAGTTTATTCAGTTTTCACACTTAGGAACTCAGTGCTGGAGAAGACCCTGAGACTTGCTTTTGTATCCCCTTCTTTCTCAGTCGAAACAAAATATTTCGGAGAGATCGTCATCTACACTATTCTTCAATATCTATAAAGGGAGAGGTTCCAGATCATATACTTCGACCTATAGACAAATCACATTACAAGTCTGTTTTACTCCATTCTGTGGTTTTTCTTTTGTTTTGTTTCCATTTGGTTTGGTTTGCTTTGGTTTTCAGTACTGCGAATTTAACCCAGGGCCTTTGGCAATGAGCTAATCCCTAGAATTTATATTTCTTTTTTAAATTTTTGAGTCAGAGTCTACTAAACCACTAAGTTACCAGGCTGCCCTCAAATTTGTGATCCTCTGGCCTCAGCCTCCCAGAGTGTTAACGTAAATCTTTAAGCTATGCTTCCACAAGCTTAGACTTACTCTCCCATTTAAATTAGGTTGTATCAGGAAGAGTTGACAAAGTATCCGGAGAGCTGTAGTCTTCATATTCACCCAGGAAACTTAAACATTGTGTGACAGTGATGAGCTATGGAATCCAACCCACATTTAGCAAATGTCTGCTAAGTACTAGGCACTCTGCCACACAAGGATAAATTACATGTGTCCCTGCCTTTAAAAAGAACATCCCTGTTGGTCACCAGGAAAAAGGCTAAAGCCTGAAGCAAATTCATCCCATCAAGATATGTGGAATAACTACATTTTAGCCAAAGAAATGTCAAACATAGCATTTCTACATGCCAGTGTATACATCTTGCTTTATAATCTTTCTTTTCTACTTGGCTAAGAGGAAAAGGGAGAGTAAAAGTGTAGAGAAAGTAATTGAAAGCAGAAAATGCAGAACAGGGAGTGCTGTGGTTTTCCTTCGGAATTCTTGTGTTAGAAAATTAGACCTCATGTGGCAGTATTGACGGGGTGTGGGCCCTTTAAAAGATGGAACATTAGGACACTAGGGCACTACCCTATGAATTGACGAATGCCGTGCTCCAGGGTCTGGTTAGTTATCTCAAGCCTGGTTGTTACACGGCAAGGCCGCCCCTTGTGTCTCCAGTCTTCTGTATGCACCAGCTTCCTTTTATTTCTCCAATGGATTACAATACAGTGTGAAGCCCTCACTCAAAGCCAAACAGACTCCAGTGCCACGACATTGGACTTCCAGCCTCCAGAACTGTGAGCCCAAATAAACTGAGGTGGTTGTCCACTGTTCAGTTTAATTAATGTTAAATAAAACTGAAAACTCTGCTCCTCCCTCACTGTACCCACATTAGAACAAGTGGGGCTCCCCACCCACCAAGGGTTCGTGTCTGCTGTGTTTGGAAAGCATAACTCGTAGTACATTTCCACCACCACAGAGAGTCTGCTGAGCAGCCCTGCTTTGCATCAGTCGCTTCCACCATGCCCTGGTTTGAAGGACAGGGTGGTTCTGGTCTTCCTTGTTCATTTGTGTGTGAGCCTTATCAGTGGGTGGTTGGAACTCAAGTTTCCTTTTATGGTGACTCTGTATGGTATCTATGAAAGAGGAGCAAGCAGAACATTTTTGAAACTGCTAATGCTGCTGTCTGCCTCTATATCATAGTCACTGAGCAGAAAGCAACCTGATAATGCAATGGTCCCAGAAAAACATCCCCAGCCAGCAGAAATCCTAGATCTTAGCCTGACAGCTGCCAAAAGTGCTATTCTGAGTGCTGTGTGCAGCACTGCGCACCTTCTGTTTTCATAGCTCCAGATACTGAATGAGCCCCTCGTGAGTGCTCTTTGATGCCATAGACATAAAACTGTCCAATCACTAGAACTACTAGAGTAACTAATATTAAAGATGTTTGTAAACCTGGGTGACTAGGAGACATTCTGGGAAGACTTGGGGTTCTTTGTTCCCATTAAAACTTATCCTTTGTTTAAATTTTCTAGTGATTCTCACATCTTGGCAATACTATTCCTTGATCTATTTTCTTTTTTTCTTTCTTTCTTTTTTTTTTTTGTGGTACAGGGAACTGAACTAATGACCTCCTGCTTGCCCGGCAGGCACTGTGCTGCTGAGCTATAACCCCAGCCCTTGATGTACTTTCACAATAAAACATATTAATATTTCCTTGCCAAAATCTGTTAATTCAGGTGTGACTGAAAACATGGTGAATGTTTAATTTTTCAAAACCTTATTACAATAAAAAGTATACTGTCATTCTCTCAATTAATCCTCTAATAATATTCTATAATTTGCTGTTGAACTATTTCCATTTTTTCACTATGAAAACAATGGAAGTTTTTACTATAAAATTTTCTGACATTTAGAAAATTTTAAAAATATATTTTACTGCTAATTTTAAAAATATATTTTACTTTTTCAACATGGTGTTGTGAGACACATGTAGATAATAAAATAATTGACCAACTTACCATATCCATTGTCTCCGAAAGTACCTCCCTTTTGAAGGTCAGAATAACTAAAATATACTCATTTGGCAAAATTTTCAAACATGATTGAATGTCATTTCATATGGTCTTCATATTTTACATGAGCCCACCGGGTTTGTTCATCCTATGATCCGCTTCTTTGTACTCCTGGCCTCCAGCTCCCAATTCCCCTCCTCCTTCGCCCTGATAGTCACTGCTTTTGTTCTCCATCTCTGCATATTTGACTTTTAAATATATTCTCCAAAGTATGATTGAGACATATAGTGAATGCTTAAGTTTTTAAAAAATTTATCACGGTAGGAGTCACAATGCCACTAACCCTCTTCTGCTTCACACACACTTATCCCTTCATTCTTCCACTTTCTGAAGCAGTTCTGCAAGTACTCTTTCATGACTGTCTTCAGTCATGCTGTCATGGCTGTCTACATACTCTGAAGTGACTCAAAATGCTTACCTTTTGTGGTTTTTTTGACTTTGAGGAGGAGCCAGAAGTCACCCGGGTCACATACGTTAGGGGATGAGCACACACACAGTAATGTTTTCGTGTGCCTGCCTTTCCGCTGGATGGCACTCGGCAGAAGCATTCACAGTACTTCTTAATCACACCTCATAAAGACGCTCACAAAAGAGGACTCTCAGAATTACTTCAGAAAGTGGTAAGAATGATGGGATAAATGTGTTTGAAAAAAGTGTGATTATTTTGAAGGCATGTAATGGCAATGTGTTTTTTATTGTAATTTTTAAAAAACCTAAACATTCACTCTGCTTTGATCACACCTCGTAGTCACACCAAGTACAATAGACAGTTAGTGTAGGTAGCCTCATGTCCATGCAGATCCGGCTTCTCTACCATATATGTGAAGAGTATTAAGCCATTTTCAAAAAGGGAAAGCACAACCTTCATCTGTAGAGCTTGACGGCTTTGAAATTGTGGAGGAGGGACTGCAGACCAACAGCTCCTACTTCCTATTCAGCTGCAGCATCTTCCCTAAGAAACCTTCCTTGGGCTGGGGGTGTAGCTCATTAGCAGAACGTGTGGGCAGCGGGCATGAAGTCCTCTGTTCAGTCCCTAGCACTAAAGGGGTGGGGCCAGGGACTGGAGATGCAGTTCAAAGGGAGGGCAGTTATCAACCTGTAGCACACACAAAGCCCTGAGTTCATCCCTCGCACTGGAAAAAAATAAAAGCCTTCCCTGACTACTTATGATAGGTTAAGACATGACTATAACATTTGAAATTCTCCCCTGGAAACTCACATTTTTAATAGCATATCAATAGATTATCACAGTGCATGTTCATTAAATAAAATGAATCTTTTTCCTTTGCTGTACTCGTAATACCCACTTCAGTGCCGGCAGCAGTAGTAAGCATTCATGAAGTCCCGAATGGATGAAGGAGAGAGTGGGTGAGCACTGACCTTTTTTCCCTCCAGTATCTTTTCTCTATAAATTGTCAGTGGCAAAATTTCTCCTTCTTTCCCTTCTCTTTTCCCACATCCCAGTT
>NW_004955458.1:14148732-14159351 GCF_000276665.1 Chinchilla lanigera
TTCTTTGCATGTTCTAGATAGAAGTCCTCTGTCTGAGGAACAACTGGCTAAAATTTTTTTCCACTCTGTGGGTTCTCTTTTCACTCTGTTGATGATTTCTTTTGCTGTGCTGAAGTGTTTTAATAAGATGAGATCCCAGTTGTTGATTCTTTGTAGTATTTCCCATGTGATCTGGGTTTTGCTCATAAAAATCTGCTTATACCTATGTCTTCAAGATTCCTACCTATTTTCTCTTCCAGCAGATTTAATGTTTCTGTTTTAATATTTAAATCTTTGATCCATTTTGATTTTAGCTTATTGCATGGTGATAGATAGGGGTTTAGTTTTAGTCTCGGGCATGTGGAAAGCCAGTTTTTCTAGCACCATTTATTAAAGAGTTATTAGAGAGATGCAAATTAAAACAACACTGAGATTCCATCTCATCCCAGAAAGAATGGCTATCGTCAAGAAATTAACCAATAACAAAGGCTGGTGGGGTTGTGGGGAAAAAGGAATCCTTCTCTATGGTTGGTGGAAGTGTAGACTGGTGCAACCACTGTGGAAATCAATATGGAGATTCCTAAAAAACTAAGATTAGAGATCCCAATGGACCTAACAATTTCCCTTCTGGGTATCTTCCCAGAAGAATTAAAAATATACCTCAGTAATATATGAGCACCAAGTTTATAGCAGCACAATTTGTAATAGTTAAATCTTGGAGACAACCTAAATGCCCTTCAACCAAGGAATGGATAAAAAAAGATGTGGTCTTTTTATCCAGTAGGGTGCTACTCAGCCAGCCATAAAGGAAGATAAACCGGAGACATTTATAAAAGATGCAACTTGAGACCATATACGTAAATAAAATGCATCAGACTCACTTGTGTAAACATTATATTGTCTCCCTGGGGTAAGAAAATGAAAGAGTAAATAAGGACCAAAATGTACAATAGATGTTGTGAAATGGGGAACAAATTTTTTCAAAACAGAGAAAGGAATTAGGGTAGGGGAAGGGGGAAAGGAAGGGAAAAGAAAAAAAATACAAGATACTTATACTACTAGTTTCTCTTAGTTCACTGAAAAGAAAGTTTGTGCTAACCTCATCTGAAGATATTTTTATGCCCATATCTTGTACTCCGAGTAACTACTTTGAAGATAACAGTATAAGTGCATTAACGATTGTTATTCTCCTATTACATTGTTAGGAAATTTTGGGTTTTTTCCATAAAAGTTAAAGAAAAAAAGGCCAAGTAGATCTTGAAGATGGAGAACCTGTACTTTAGTTCTGTAATTGCCCTTAAAAATCAATGTGACCTCGAGGGAAACCCGAATTTCTCTGAGCCCTTCTTAATTCATTGGCAGAAACAAAGCAGTACTTCCCTTTTAGGACCAGTGGGGGGATTAATCCAGTTGAATTAGTTTTCACAATTAGCACCGAGTCTAGCAAGGAGTAAGTTCTTAATATTGCGTTTAAAAAGTTATGAGGCAGATTCTAATCTGGAAACTGGGATTTCACTCTCCACATTGGTATTGGGTGACTGAAGGACTTAGGACTTGTCAGACATATCAGTGAAATAAACCTGTGGACCTGTAAGAGAAGGTCTGGAGAAGAGGAATTATGTGTTTTTGATTTGAACATCATAAGAGCCGTCAGTCAGCTACCCAAAAGCGGGTGGCATTTCAAGGTAGCGAGTATTCTGTTCCTGTCATTGCTCTATTCACAAGCCGTATTCTCTTCTTTGGTTCATCACCCACCAAAACCTGCCCATAGCCCAGCATTCCAGGGAATAGCTTACCCATGTGTCAACCCACGATGAGCTCAGGACCCTGAAATCAGGCCACCCCCCCACCAGGACCTCACATGATCACTGAGACGAGGCTCACTCAGACCACCAGCCTCAGGCTCTCTTGCAGGTAACCTAGTTCTGAGCAAGCACAGAACAGATAACTGATCCAAGACTTTCAGTACAGAGTGGGAATGACCAACTCCATCAATTACCAGCGGCTGCAGGGGATCATTTTGAATACCTTGGAGTCAGTCAAACCCACCACCCCTTGCAGTCTTTCTATCCTCAGTTACAGGCAGCAGCCTCTCTGGCTTCCACACTCATTCATAACTGGCCTGTGCTTTCTGTCCCCTGTACACCCTCCTGCTCCTCCTTTTCCCCCATAAGCTTTTCCTCTAAATCACATAAAATCTCTACACTGCTGTGCATGTAGTATCCTCCGCACTTCCATTTCCTTGGCCTAGCTGAGCCCTGTCATACCGAGACCCTGTGCTTCTCCTGCAGTTGTTCATTCTCACACACATACACACGATGCATTCCCCAGGGAAAGTGAATCTGGGCACCAGCCCCACTTCCAGATCGGAACTCCTCTGCTATAGGCTAAGAACCTTCCTCCTGGGAGGGCAGATGCCATCTGGCTCCACTTTCAACTACATGCTCCATTGCCACACAAATGGTGGAAAGGACTAATTTTAGCAGTTCAAAGGACTAATTTTAGCATTTAACAAGTTACAAACTTAGCAGCATGAGTTGGTTCCACGTAACGTATGTTGGAATCTTTGCTCTGCCCCTTACTAGCTATTTGACCGCTAGAAAAATTAACCTTCCTGGGCTTCCATACTTTAAAACATGGGAATGAAAATGACTACTGAAAGATGACCACGTGAATTAAATGGCACAATATAGGTGAAACTACCATAATAGGCAAATGCTGCTGAATTGAATTTGGACAGAAGTACATTTATTAATGTGTATACAATCTATATAACTTTGAAATAAGGATTAGCATGACTTATACCTCAAGTTATCTTTAACAGCTATGATGTAATATGAAAATATTTGTGATTTGTTGAAGACAAAGCTTCAAGTAAGGCTAATGATCCTATGATTTGTTCCCTATATTCATTAATTGATGAAAATGTTAGATGTCAGAATAAAGATGCACTTTTTGCTCTAACCAAAAAATAATAATAATTTACCTTGAGGCAATAAAAGCTAAGGTATAGCTATTTTCTTGAGTCTTATTGCTTTGTTAATAGCATAAGGACCTCTTGGCGATGACGTATCCTGTTCATGACGGAGGTCCCATAAGATTGCTGTGGAAGGGTAGAATGACAAAGTCCCGTCAGCTAAGACACCAGAGCCATCACAGTCTTTTAGTACAATGAATTATTCCTGTTTGTGCTGATGCTGTTGTAAACAAACCCACCCTGCTGTCAGTCCTATAGACGTGTAGCACTGACACCTGTGTTCAATACATATTGTTTGATCATGAGTAAAAACCAAGAAAATGAACTAAGCCCTTAATAAAACAAAAATTTTTTTACTGTTTTAGAGTGTACTCCTCCTACTTATATGTAAAAAGGTTTTCTGTAAAACAGTAAGGCATGTAATCAGGCATCAGCCTCATAAATCTCATGGACCGCATCCAAAGGCCGTGCTGAGGGTCTGACCTGTGCCATCTGGATTGGTTTATGTGTCCTCTGCATCAGCACAGTGGTGCAAGACGATGCCTACAGATGCATTTCTCAGAACCTTCCTGTCAGTAAGCAAGACCCAATTATATTGAAAAACTACTCTGCATGACATTATAATGGCAATACATGTCATTGTATATTTGTTAAAACCCACACTTTGCACAACACGAATAGTAAATTTTAAAGCAAACTATGTGTGATTGATTATCAATGGTCAACTTGTAACACCCGCTGAACTGAATCAGCATGGTGTGGAAGACCAACCTGAGGACTCTTGCCAACAGCGTAAAAGGAGAGCTGGAGGGGAAGATGGTGCTGTTGATCCTCCTGGAGAAGCTTGTTGTGCCGGTTTTCCTGATATGAACTCAGTTGTTGTCATCAGCGGAGCTAGGTTCCGGGCTGTCACTGAGGATGGCTGCAGTGCTCTTCCAGGGAACTCTGGTCCTTACCGTGACCAATGCTTCCTGTCTCCAGTGCAGATTCCTCCGCTGCTGGCACACATCCTTCATCCCACTGGTGCAGACTGTCCAGCTTCCACCACTGACCTTGGGGTCTTCCCAGTGCAGATCCTTGATACGGACTTGCATGAGACATTGTCGTGGGCTCTAGGCCTCCAGCTGGACAAATATAGGATATTGCCATGGGATCCAGGTCCTCAGCTGGATTCTTTGGGTCTCTAATGCTTGGACAGATCTCCTGCACTTTTCTGCATTTGACTTTTTGGGTGAATATTATAAAATAATCCTATAAATTATGTGCCCTGTATTAAATCTGTTCCCTTGGAAACCTTGACTACAACACTATGGACTTCAGTTACTTATGCTGGTTCAGTATTGACTCAATGATATTATAACAAATGTACCACATTAATATAAGGTAATAATAACAGGGGATGCTGGAAAAGGGAATATTTGGAAACTCTGAACTTTCAACTTAATTTTTCAGTGGAACCAAAAACTATTAGTTGAAAAACTATTTATATGAAGTAGGTTTTTCCATAAATTGATAATTCTAGAAGCTGGTTATGGGTACAGGGATAGTCATTACATTTCTACTCTCTAAAAACCTACAGTAATAAAGTATTAAAAATGTATTTGCTTAAACTGAGTCAATCAACCAGAAGGAGATCATTGACAACATCTCCAAAAAACAGGGATTTACATAATCCATTTAGTATTTACTGATTTTTTTTTTAATCACCAAATTTAAGGAGTTCAAGAACACTTTGGGACATGATAGAAACCTCCTTCAAAATGCTTAAATCCCGTACAGACAAGAGGACTACTTGTGAAATAAACAACCCCAGAAAACATCATGCTGGAGAACTTAAATGCATGGTACAAAATGTAAGATTTTAGGATAAATTTTGGAGAAAATAAATAAAATTTCTACCAATAATCCTGAAAGTTCTGAATATCTGAATGTTAGGAGTTCTGCCAGCAAGAATGTATGGATTTTTGACCAATTTTGAGGCACAGGTTATCATATTCGGTTCAGCTCAGATTTCTTTTTTTTAAATTTCAAAGTAAAAGACAGATGAGGCTTAAGCTATACGATAAGATGTCAATCTTAAAATGAAAAGAAGGAAAAGATGAAGCAATAGTAAAGTACACCTTACAGGCAGAAGTGGGCCCAAAGTCGGGCTGGATGATGTCTTCTGAACAGAGAACTGTGCTAAGCACCAAGCTGTCAATAATGCTCATTCACAGGTTACCAGCCTGAAGAATATCAGCAAGGGCTTTGGAAGCGTTCAGATAAGAAAACAGTTCTGTTTTAGACCAGTCATGTTTGTGCTTTACGGGGTTATTTTGGTCTTTATAAAAATGGTTGAAATCTTACAGAGTACTTACGACAATTTTACCTTCTTGGAAAATTAAATGATAATTCCATGTAAGAGTTTAATGTTGATTCTCACAGAATTTATATAAGTGATTTTTCAAAAAGGATTGT
The DNA here is from genome assembly GCF_000276665.1 of Chinchilla lanigera. Classification (NCBI taxonomy): domain Eukaryota; kingdom Metazoa; phylum Chordata; class Mammalia; order Rodentia; family Chinchillidae; genus Chinchilla; species Chinchilla lanigera. The sequence continues at coordinate 14,154,146 of NW_004955458.1, forward strand.
GTGTTTAGATTTTCAGAGGGAAGTGCTGAAATTACAACTCCTTGGAACACAAAACATTTAGGATTATGTGCCTTGGGCACTAAATGCAAGTTTTTGAGCATTTATTGTCCTAAAATTATTTTGTGACCCTAAAACTGGGGGATTTGCTATCCTAAAACTAGATCTCAAAATCAAATTTCCCAAAACAAAGTCAAAGGGGTTGTAAATTTCAAATTGAGGCAGCTTTCACAGCACATAGGTATATTGTGATGGCTTTTAATTTAGACTTTAGAAAAGGGGAGTAGGGATCTGAGTCTAATCTCTCCTCTCCTCTGTCCCCTCTCCTGTCCCCCTCCCCCTCCTCTTCCTTCTCCTTCTCCTCCCACTTCTGCTCTGAAGTCTCTTGAATAATAAGTGAAGTTTTGCAAAGAATAACACAGAAGATCTCTGCTCTGCAGTTGCCTTCCCTGACTTCTCAGGGGAGTTTTGAATCATTATGTTCCTAATTGCTGCCAATTCCTAGACATGTCTTTAGTTTTAAGAAATAAGTCTAGGAAGCCATGACTTCGGTCTGAGGGCAGAAAGCAAAGTATGTGTGCTAAGGACACGTCAAACCCAGGTGCAGCAGCGGTCAGAGAACACAGGCGCTGCCATCCATGTTCATAGGCAGAACGCAGGTCAGGTGGGAATACATGACTCTGCTTCCTTCTCTGATGTGACCCAAGTACCTGGACCAGTACCTAGCGCAGAACAGGTTCTCAATAGATATTTGCTGAATTAAAAAAAAGAAGAGATGACCAAAAAGGTAGGGTTGCAAGAAGCTCAGCCGCATGGTAAACAGTTTCCTGGCACACAGCAGTACCAAGGGTTTGATGAGATTTGTAAGTAGCGGAACACTGAGGCTCCCTCCTCCAGTCCTGAATGTCTAATGTTTAAAACTGAAATCCCTTCCTTCATGTCTTCCTTGTGGCTAAATGGAGAGGTAAGGATTTTGGATACCACCTGAATGGTTCTCCATAGCATATGCTTCTCTGTAGGAGGCTGCAATGGCCACAGCGATGTAAAGTTGCTCCCTTGAATCCAGATCTGGCAATTCTGAAAGGCAGTTTCGATCTTCAGCACGTACCAGTCAGCAGCAAACCTGTGTCCTCCGCAGCTGCAGTTACCCAAGGCTTACCCAGGATACAGGATCTGTTTCCAAATTCACTCATACAGCAGCTGGTTTCCCAGTTCATTACAGTCTGACTCTCTTCGAGGAATCTAGGTAGGTACCTGAATTCCAGGCTAAGGACGAAGTTTAATTTAACAGAAAATGGTTTCCTTACCGCTTTTCCCTCCCTTTTGGGTAGGATGCTTTTGCACTGTGTCTTGACTCAGGATTGTCCTGAGGCATAAAGTGTCTTGCTAGAGCTCGTGTGGAGTTCATCCATGAGCCTTCATTCAGACAGTGAAGGAACCACAACTTCTGTGTAACAATTGGTAAGAAAACCTCACGTACATACCAATGAAATGATGACTATGGAGTAGAAAAACAAAGAGAAGGAGGAGAGACAACCTGTAGAGTAAAAAAACTGCTCACCTGAGTGCTTCTGAAAATCACCTTCCCAGAGAATGAGGCACAAGTTCCTGAAGTGTTCATACAGCTTTCTTTTGATCTCTGCTCAGAATTCTCATTGTAGGTATCACCAGTTTGCAATATCCTGTCTGAATGGCAATTTAAATTGGCCCATACTTAGCTTGCTTTTGAGGGAGGCACTGGGCAACTTGGCACTTTAATTTTGTACGTGGGTCACCAAGGTGCAGAAAACTAAGTCAACCCAGCCATGGCAACTCTCAAAAGAGAGAAGACCCACAGAACACTTTCCAGTCACTGAGCGCAGTTGGCTCATAATGAAGTGGAGCTCTGCAGATGCTAGGTTTCCAGACTTTCAAGAGCAAAGACTTCACGGGGAAAAAGGAAAGCACATGTTTATAAAATAACCAATACCATTTTTCCTAGTAATAAAATTAAACTAGTCTTTAAAAGGCTGAAAAGCTTCTTTCACAAAAAAAAGAGAGGCTATTACTTGTTTGTATTAAGCCTGATATTAAGGCAAGATATCACTGAACAAAATAACCAGAAAAATGGAAACCAACTTGGAAAAAAAAGAAAGAAAAAGAAAACCTGTCCCACCCATAGCACATGTGTATGAGATTTGGCTCAAATCTCACGCACGCGCGCTACGGGTAAGCAAATTCTCTTCCACTTGTCTGTAGGTACGTGACGTTCAGATTCTTACACATATATTCCTTTCCTTGTTATTTTTTACTTGAAGTATTTATTCTCTTCATCTACTTCTTAATGAAAACACATTTAAGACCTGGCTCATCTTAAAGGTCTCTGTAAAGTAAGTTTCTTTAATAATTTGGTAAACGTTAAAATACCCTCCAGTTAGCAGCATCTCACCCAGGACAATAGCAAGCTGATACTACTGGTGGGTATCTAGAAAACTGATCATTGTCGTTAATTAAGGTATTTGATATGTACTATATCCCTATGTCCACTTTATGTCATTGAGTTAACCAAAAGAGTTCACTTTTTTATCTCTTAGATGTGTTCTAGATATATTTCTATTTTATTTTGGGATAATTCTGAAAGTTTACATGACAAAACAGTAAAACATTTACATATTAAATGCATAATTTATGTTAAAATTAAAATAGAAATAGGATACATGGTTATTTATTCCAAGGGCCACATATAAAAATATAAGGAAATAAAACCTCTATGACCTCACCATTCAAAACTAACCAGGTTAGTGTACTTTCTTCCGCTCAGTTTGACCTCCTTCCACATACCCATACATGGCTAGTACCATGCATTTCAAACTGTTCCACTTTACATCAAACATACCACTATTTCACACACACTTTCCCATGTTATTTTTTGAAGAACTTAGCTTTCTATAACATATCTTAATATGAATAGAAAATACTTTAAACCTTCTATTGAAAAATATACTATTTCACTCTATTCAAAATAATACTGTGATTATTAAACTTTTTTGGTATCATTTCCTAAGCAAACTTTCCAGAAGTAAAAATTCAGGGCGAAAATACAGGCTCCTTGCTCAGATTCACAGCCCCCGAATCACACTGCTCTTCTTGTCCCCAAAAGCAGCAGCTGCGTGAGAACATCCCTATTTCCTCTCCCAAACACTTTGAGAAAATCTCACCAAATTCTTATTGTCACCCAAGTACTCTCATGGCTTCTTTTCTTTCCTCTTCTTTTCCTTTCTCCTCGAAATTACTTGTAAACATCTCATTATTGCTTTGCATTTCTTTGGTGAGAATTGCAATTAAGACATATTTAACACATCAATTAGTCATTTATAATTTTCTTATGTAAAATATTTCCAAAGTTCACTTTTGAAATGCCCTTTATGTGACTTTCTTTTTTGACTGCGGACAAAACGTTTTTAGGACTTGTTCCAATAAATGCACACATTCCTTCTGATTCAGTAAAAACTGACCAAGATCCAAGAGTAATGATTTCCCCAGTGCTGATTCTGCTCCAAAGATCCACACAGAACATTCATTTCTAAGGCGCAGTAACATTTTGTAGGACCATTATGTAGCTGTAATTATAAATTATCACACTACACCCTGAATCTTATACCCCTTGTGGTAAGAACTCATTTTGAAATAACATTTAAAAATCAAAATTTAAACTAACTTTTTTCTTTATTCCACCTTGGGACAGTGTCCTAAAAATCAAGTTGGCTGTGAATTTTGGGGAAATCCTATGCACGGGTCATAATGTCCCTGTGTGCCAAGGCTGCTTGGCTTAGGAGTACTGAACACGATTCAGACCTATAGGGTGAGTCTTTTCATTTGACACAGACTTGGCTGCACCAGAAAGTGCTCAAAGGAGACGAAAGAGGAAACCACCAATTAAGAAAGATCATTTGCTTGTTTACTAAAATAGAACTCATTCCCTCAAATAGTGCTGCTCTGTTCAAAACGTCAGCCAAGTCATGTGACTGCTCCACTCAGGATTGTATGCCGATGCCCTATTTCAAACTCAGCAGAAGTTAGGCCTACGCTCTTCCCCCGGCGCGCCCGTCTCCGTTGTTTCCTCCCCGCTTTCGCCTGCTCCTGAACCCCTCGTCCACTCTGCTCCGTCCACCCTGGGGTCTGGACTGCCCCTGGAGTGCGCTGAGCACACCGTCTGGGCTTCGCGTTAGTTGCTCTCCCTGTCTGGCTCTTCTTTCCCTACAGCATCCGTGGGACAAATGTGCTGACTGTTTCCGAAGCTCAGACGTGAGCTCTTGGTAAACTATGACAAAATACCAGACACGAACGACATGAAAGGGTGGAGGATGTATTGGGGTTCATGATTTCACAGCTTGCGGTCTGTGGTCAGCGGGTTTCCTTGTCTGTAAGTCCCTGGTGAGGCAGAGCATCACGGCAAAAAGGCATGGTAGAAGGAAGCTCCTCGCCTCATGGGAAGAGCAACTGGAAGAAAGGGACCAAGGCAAGATGGCCCCAGGAGCAATGCCCGTGGCCGTCCCCTCAGCGATGCTCCTATTTCCACCACCTCCCAGTATTTACAGCAAGTTACAGCCCCATCAGGGGCTCACCCGCGAAGCTAGAGCTCCCGAGACCAGCGCTGCCCATGGGCAACCAAGCCTCACTGCATGAGTTTTTGGGGGACACTTCCTATTCAAACCAGAATTGCACCCGGTTGTAAATTGTGATCTGTACTCTCTTCTCCCGAGTAACAAGGACTAGTGACTTCTTTCTTTTACTATATTCTCCATATAGATCACTTCTGGTCAACAAAATGTGTTGTGTTTTTCTGCACACCAAGCAGTTTTTCAGAGGACAGTGGACACCAACTGAATATCTTATCATTCAATTCAATTCAATTCAATTCAATTCAATTCAATTCAATTCAATTCAATTCAATGCAGTTCAATTCAGTTCAGTTCAGTTCAATTCAATTCTGACACTAATCAAAGTGAAGACTCCAAAAGTTGAAGCTTAGTCCATGAAACTGTCCTTCCCTTCGAAGGTCAGTTACAAATTCCAGGTTATGGTGTGTGCTTCTGACCAACTGGCTATAAATCACCAGTTCCTATGACCACCTCCTTTCTGCTTTGATAATTTGATAGCAAGACTCACAGAACTCAGGGAAACACATTACTTATGTTTACCAATTTAAAAAATCAAGATGAACAATCAG
>NW_004955458.1:14159451-14161110 GCF_000276665.1 Chinchilla lanigera
TGATATGATGTTTTGAGATCTTCTGGGAAAATACTCAGCAGGGGGATAGCTGGGTTGAATGGGACCTCTATCCTAGTTTTCTGAGGAATCCCCAAACTGATTTCCACAGTGGTTTCACCAGTCTGAATTCCCACCAGCTGTGGAGAAGTGTTCCTATTTCTCCACAGCCTCGCCGGCATTTGTTATTGGTTGATTTCTTAATGCTAGCCATGCTTACTGGGGTAAGGTGGAATCTCAGTGTTGTTTTAATCTGCATTTCTCAAAAGAGAAATTTTGTAGGTAGGTATATACAGGATAGTTAACATAGTTGATCTACTGTTTTCTATTTCTTTGCTGAAAGAAACTGTCAATGAGTCCTTGATTGATCAGTAGTGCATGTCTATCTGTTTTCATGAGAAACCACTTTGAAGATATCAGTATGTAATACAACAAGCATTGTTAATTTCCTACCACTTTGTTTGTAACTCCGTATTGTCTGTACTGTTATTTTGCTATTTCGTAAAAGGTTGTCTGCCTGTTAATGTTTTCCTCCTTTTACTTTTAAAATAAAAAAGAAAACTGTCAGTAACAAAGACTGATGTGTATTTACTGGTACCTATTCTCTTGGGCTCACAGACACATGGCTGCATCTCCCAGCTCACCTCGTGGTTAGGCTTGGCCACGTGACTAACTGCTTGCCTAGGAGATGTGGGCAGAAGACACGTACTCCTCATGTTTGCCCCACTGAATTCATTTACTGTCCAAACACAGAAGTTGCAGGGGAGATGCTGACGCTCAAAGGCAGAGCCCACAAGATGGAATGAAAGCCTTCAGGACCATGCGTTCCTTCGCCAGCACTGCCATAGTAAAGTGCTGTAAATTAGGTGGCTCCAAACACCGAAATTTATTTACAGTTCTAGAGGCTAGAAGTTTGAGGTCAGGGCTTGGCAGAGTTAGTTCCTTGTGAGGGCTGTGAGGGAAGGATCTGTTCCAGCCTCCTCTCTCAGCTTGTAGGTGGCCGTCTTCATGTTCATGACACATTTCTCTCTGATTTCGCGCTTATACCCAATTTTATGAGAAAACCAGTCCTATTGGATTAGAAGACTCCCTCCTTGTTTCACTACGACCTCATCTTAGCTAATTACATCTATAGCAGCCCTATTTCACAAAAGATTACATTTTGAGGCACTGGGGCTCAAGACTTCAACATATGAAATTTTTAGTCCATTAACAGGTCACAAGGAAGGCCACCAATCAAAGGAGGGCCCCTACGCTCGACTTCGTATAAGACATTTCCACGTTACATCACTGACATGCTGGGGTCTGCTGTCTCCGGTCACAACTAAGATGCCATCTCGTTACACTGGGCTTATCCTTGGTGTAGCACAGATAGTAATCTGTCTATCCATTACCCCCTTTGGACATGTAAGAAATAAAAATAGAAACAAAACAAGTAAGCTTCAGATTGTTTCTCAGCCTCCAGACTTGAAATCCTGTCTGGACTTCCACTACTTGATTGCTCCCTTGCCTGGGTCACTGCCTGGAGAGAGCCACTGTCACGTCAGCTGTGGCAAGGACCAAGCAGTGACCCTGAACATTTCTTCACGTATTTATTGGTTATTTGTATTTCTTCATCTGAGAAGTGGGTATTCATCTCAGATGCCCATTTTTGGATTGGGT
>NW_004955458.1:14162676-14170622 GCF_000276665.1 Chinchilla lanigera
AAAAAAAAAAAAAAAAAAAGAACAATCAGATGAAGAGGTACACAGGGCAAAATCCAGTGTGTGGGAGGGGCACACAGCTCCCACATCATCTGGTGGGGGGGCTGCCTCCTCACACCTGGTGAGCTCAACAGCGGTGCTCGGAGTTCTGTGGCTCAAGGATTTTTATGGAACTACGAGCAAGTATTAATGCAAGAATCTGTAGATATCTGCCTGTCCACCTACCTGTATTTCTTATTGGTTCTCTTTTTGTGGAAAACATGGACTAACAAGTCCTGAATAATACAGATTTTGATACTGAAAGTAGTTTTAGAGGAGCATAATTATAAGTGTGGGTTTTTTAAATTGGTTCTGGAATTGTCTTTCTATTTTATTAGGTTTAAAGATGCTAATAACAATTCCCAGTAGTAAAGGTAGCATTATAGTCATGAGCATGACTTTATAGAGAGGAAAAATATCTGCACTAGCTACTCCTGATCAACTATTTACATAGAAGCAAGACATTAGGGGGCTCTGTATACAATATTTGCAAACATTTTTTGAAAATTAACTAATATAGTGATATTGTTTTATGTGTCTTATATTACTGGACAATGTTGTGGGTTAGAATTAAAATTCCTGGCTCAAGTAACACATAAACAATCTAAGAACTTGTATGTGTGCTCTGAAAGGGTCCCTTGTCTCCTACAGCCATTGCACTAAAATTTCTGAAAATAAAATGCAGAACCTCTTTGTGCAAATGGCTGAAGCATGATACAATTTGAATTCCCAGCTTTGGGGGATTTTTACTGTTAAGATGAAGGCACCGATTGGAAGGGAATTGGACCCTAAAAGGTATGATGAGAATGTATGAGAAGATGCTTGCTTGATAAAACAGGGCCACTCAGGCCCTAAGTTCTGGTCCATCTCCTCTGCTAGTGGAAGAGATTCTCCACCTCCAGGAGCATCTGAGTTGGCCAACTCTCCTCAGTAACACAGGGTTGGGTTCCCCTTACCAGGTAAAGAACCATGAAACATGACACACTTTCTAAAGGTGAAGGGGATGCCGAATGTGTAGTAGGAGAAGGTAGGTATGAAATACTAGCTACTAATATTTAACGGAAATGAAGACTGTCATTGCCATAGTTTCTCTTATTTGCTTTTGAATTTGTTTGTGTGTGTATCTGTGTGTCTAACAAATATCTTCATTTTCTGTCCTCTCATTCCCTTGTCGTATAATTTAAGATATTTTGACCTTGTATCAGTGTTTATTATTGATTTTACATGATAGTTTAGACCCATCAGTGAATAATGAACATCACTCTAGGACTTCCCTTCCTTTCCTGGGGCCATGATTACTGTATTTCTGGTTGTATAAAGGATAGCTGTATTATGTTAGGTAGAATTATTATCTAGTTATTGTCTTTAGAGATTAAGTATATTTAAGGAAATATAAGCATATCTCCTAACAAGGGTGGATGTGTAATGACTGATTTTATGTGTCACTTGACCAGGATAAACATGCACCTGTAAATGATAAAACATTATTTTTGTAATCACGTTTCTGGATGAGATTAGCATGGGTATTAGATTGAGTAAAGATTGCTTTCAGCAAGCTGAGTGTGGTGATGCATGCCTGTAATACAGCACTTGGGAGCTGAGGCGGGAGGATCACTGTGAAATCCAGGCCACCCTGGGCAACAAGGTGAGTTCAAGGCCAGCCTGCACTGCATAGCAAAACCCCGTCTCAAAAAGACAAAAAGAAAAAAGAAAAAGAGAAGAGATTGCTTTCAGCAGTGTGGGTGAACATCACTCAATTTGTGCAGGGCGTGAGTATAACAAGGCAGAGAAGGACAAACTTCCTCTCTGCCTGAGTTGGGGCATCCATTTTCTCCCCACTTCAAGCCCTGGCACCCTAGCTTTCTGTTCTCAGGACTGACGCTGGAAATCACACCATCAGCCCCCAAGTTCTTAGTCCCTTTGTTGGCACTGGGCCCACATGGCTGGCTTCCCTCAGCCCCCATTTTGGAGATGACAAATCTGTGACTTCCTAGTTTCCATAAGCACATGAAGGAATCCTGTATAATAAATCTCTTTCTGTATAGCTATAGAAATATCCTATTGATTCTGCTTCTCTGCAAAACCCTGACTCTAGCATCTACCCCAGTCTTAGTAAAGAATGACTAGGAAAGACCGAGAACTCCGCTCTGAGACCTGACCAAAGAGAAGAGCCCGGAAGAAGGCGTAGGGGAGGCATCAGGAGGCATTCACACAAAAGAGGCGGCTCAGACAAAGACCTGCTGCAGTGCGGCTCCTGCTCACCGCAGGCTGTGCTAAGGAGTCCGGGCTTTGCCCCGAGTGCAGTAAGGGCTCACTAAAACATTTAAACAGCAGTGTCACTGGCCAGATTCATATCTTAGAAAGAGCACTATTTCTTCTGACTCTTGAAGTATGTGTTCAATTTAACTAAGTGTCATAATCAAAATGTTCCTCCTTTGCTCTTCGGAGAAAATTAGCACAGGATGTCCACAGATTTCTTAGACTGCGTTGGAAACCTACAGTAAGCATTATATTATGCAGAGTGTAGTACTGGTTTAGATGCATAGTTTAATACTTAGATTGTTTTCCAAAGTTGACTGCAATATGTTTATATTGGATATTAAAGAAAAAAATATTCAAAAGCTTACTGAGGGGGAAAAGGAATACATTTACAACTTAAACTGTCAGAAGACTTTGTTGTTATTTCATAAATGTGCAGCAGAAACAACCTAAAATGCACCCTAGAAGCGTGTTTGATGAATGTGACTAGAATTTGTGAGAAGGTAATGCTATGTTCTTTACAAGCCCTGGGACTTTCCTTCCTGGAAGGGGCTGCTGTCCTGTTGTAGGTGTCACACAGGGTCATCAGGGCATCTGAGGTGTGGCAAGTAGCCTAGGCTACACTCTTCCAATGTCCAGCATCAGAGTCCTGGCACTGGCCAAATAAAAAGTCTCCAGAGCAGAAAAAAGTGCTACAGCCTTAATTCCCTTTTCTGGTGCTGTGTGGGATTCTACAGCAGAGAGTTGGTGGTTGTGGGGTGGGCCTTTTCAGAAGGAAATGTGTTGCTTAGCGTTAGGTTTTTGCATTCATGGTGGGATCTTCTCAAAGACTGTCGAACTCACAATAGTGCTTTTGACTCTGCAAGAGATACATTTTCTTTATCACGTACCTCCCACAGTACTGTCTTGCTGTCTTCAAATATCCTCCAAAACACCTTGATCATTTGAGCTCTGTTCTGGTATGATCCCTTTTTTTTTTTGTTTTTATAATTGCTGTGGTTAAGAACATGAACTCTAAAGCCAGACTGCCTGGGTACAAACCAGGCAAACACCTAGCTAGGTTTGTCACCTGAAGCACATTATTTAACCTCTTTCTCCCTGTCTTTCCTTGGCTGTTCAGATCACATTCTCCAACCGACAGCAGTATACATAGAACAATTGTTAGTGTCTCACAGCAGTGCTGGCATAGGATGTGCATTTTGTAACCTGTTCCTCGATGCTTTAAAGAAAGTCAGTATGAAAATAATTCCACAAGATGGGGAAATGCTAACCCTAGAGTTAATAGTCAGATGCGACTACTGATCTCTTCTTGTTTTAACACAGCTTCTTTGATGGCACATAAAAGGGACAATGACTAAAAAGTCAAAGCCTAACAGAATCTTTGATATGGCCAATACGTAATTGTTTCTACCGAACTAGCAGATTTTTCTGTTGTGTTTTGTTTTTATCTTTGTTTCCCTGCAGTTTTATTTTTTCATGTTCAAAAGAAGCATGCGATATTTAAATAGCGCAGGCCCAAGGGTTGTGCCGTTTTCACTCACAGTAATACATTAAAACACACGCAGCATTTCGGGAAGCCGCTGAATTAACAGAGCAGCGAACTCTCACACAGAAACGCGTCCAACATCCACGGCGGCTGACACCCGCCTCCCCCAGGGCCTCATTTCTGTGTGCTTGGATCCGGGTTGCAGCTGAGAGGAGTGAGCAGTGTGGCCCTGATATCAAATCCGGCCCCTGCAGGCCTTCGTGGGGTAACACACACCGAACTTTCCTTTATTCATCTATAAAAAGCATTTAGAATGCTAGAAAAAGGGCTTAGCCTTGATAAACCCGGAATCAAAGGTCATTTTGAAAGAATGTAAGAAATACACATTTTTCTTTTGGCCCCTATCCTTTTGAAGATCATTTAAATATGCTTATCATTGGAAGCACGCATTCTTCTTTCTACAGATTTGAATTCTGGAAGTAGAAGAGTTTAAGTTGCTGCCATCTCTCCAGATTTGTTCATCAAATGTTTACTGAGGAACTCTTAGGTTTGAGGCAGTATTCTGTCCTTTTTCAAACAGCAGCAGAGAAAAGAACGACAAAAATGGAGACAGAAAGAGAAAACACATGAGGGGCTGGGGATTTAGCTCAGCGGCAGAGCGCCTGCCTGGCAAGCCCAAGGTCATGAGTTCAATTCCCGGTTCCCTGAAAAAAAAAAAAAAAAGAAAAAAAGAAAACACGGGGGTACCGATGCATACGATGCTAAATGGCTGCAAACACAAAAAGGAAACGCGGCTCTTGTCCGAGACGGCTGCGTGGTCTGCGATGGTCTTGTCAAGCAGCAACATTTAGCAAAGGTCTGAAAGAACCGAGGACTTCGTGAAGCAGAGGGCATTCCAGGCAAAGCAAGGAAGGAGGAGAAGGTGCTGGGCTGGGGTTGTGTTTAGTGGCACTAACAAGGCGGCCGCAGTAGTAAGCAAAGGGGACTGGGAGCAGAACAAGGCAACCTCAGAGAGGCAACGAGGTGCTCCAGGAACTTGATCTTTTCTGCGACACTTTGGGGAATGTTGCGAAGAGGGGTCACATCGTGCCTTGGAAAGCTTTATTTTATGACTTTGTGCATTGAAGCACACAAGTGATACTTCGCTGTTACCAGTTTGTTTCGTTTTCCAAGTAGCTGAGGCCCTGACCTTGAAGTTTATAAACGTGCTCTGTATGGAGCAGCCCTTCACATCTCAGCACTATACAAGCTCTCAGCTGTCTACAGTACCCTCATCAGATCACACAACGAGAACAGAGCAGGTTTCACTGTAGGTAGCTCTTAAGTGAGCAGTGGTTTGTGTCTCCACACTTTTTGGTGCTAAGTATAAATTAGTCATTTTCAAGCACAAAGAAAAATAATATATTTTTTATATATGCATATATATACATATATGTATATATGTATATATATATATATATTCAGAAACAGGATTTGAAAGGTCTCAGCATAGCCAAGTCACAATTGACCTCTGGAAATCATAACTATCTCCAAAACCCACAGCATCAGCAATGAAAAAGAGGCTGCAGAGATAAACTTCAAGTCACAGAAATGCTGGTGAAGAAATTCAGGAAACACAGAGCTGTAGAAGCTGAATGCCCTCATGGCTGCAGCAGAGAGGCAAGGAACTTTGCAGGTAAACCGGCCCGGGACACACAGCAACAGGAAGCGGCGGGCCCTGCGGTGACCGCGGAGCGCAGGGTGGAAGCGGGGCGGAGACAGGAGGGGCGCTAAGGTTTGGGAGGGTCCGTCAGCCTGTAGAATTGGGGAGGGAGGCGGGGCAGCCAGAATTTTGCAGTATTTCCAAAACAGCCTACAATCCGAATACTTAGATGCAATCTCCTGATTTTTAAATGTTAGCATTGACTTCACATTTTCAGAATGCTCTGTCCAAACCGAACGAAGCATTTCTGCAGGCGGTTTTTTGGCCTATAACTTCTTACTTTGCCATTTCCGTACAAACAGTTTTAATTCTGGATGGACTACACTGAATCATTACATCCCTACCTAGATGTGACAGCTACTCCTCCTACACAGGAGAAGGCACTCCTTTTTGTGTGTGACCGAAAGTGTCTGTCTCCATATGAAGCCCTGATATTCAAACGCAGAAGCAGAAAAGTAAAGTAATATTATAATCAAAGCAATCTCCCCTTAAGAATATTCAAAAATGAAAGTTATCAACTGTGTTATTATTTTTGCATAAATCTTCTCAGATTGATTTGTCTACATTAAACTAAGTATGTGGAATAAGGCTTCTTCCAAAATAGGTGGACATTTTGTAAAATCCTCCTTGACTATTTCCCTGAAGGGTGCTTGGCTTTGGCAATCATATAGGCTGACGGAAAAGGACCAGGTCTGTCTGGAACAAACACATGGAGGAGAGATTTTTCACTGTGACTCTATTTTTCAGTTTCACCTAAAAATTTGTTTTCTCCATCATACTATCTAGAAATTTTTACTGAGAAGCGAGAGTCCTGGATGACTGGGTAGACGTGTAAAATTCACCTCATTGTGGTAGGTTAAAGGCGACCCTGCACCCTGGCTTAGGTACTGTGACTGCAGAAAAATCTGGGAAGAGGTCTGTTTCCTGGGAAATTTCCTACGAATCCCTTGCCCTGTGATGATTTCTTTTCACATGTAACTACAGATTTGGAGGAGGAGTCCTCATGATTTTCTTTTAAAATTACTGAGAAACTAAATATCCCCAGTGTGGGATTGTATCATAAAATTCTTATTAGCTGACATCTTAGGTGAAGAGTGACTCTTTCCTCTTTTTTTTGCAAAAGCAGACTATAAACTAACGACAGAAGCTGGTGAGGTCTGCAGAGGGTATCCTGGAGATGTCAGGGCATCAGCCAACTCTGCTTAAAGTCAAAACCCAGATAGACCTTTTGGCAAGTCACTTTGGCTAAAGAAGCACAGGAGGTAGCCAAGGGGATGGTGCTTGTGGAGTTCAGTGTTCACTGCCTGATGGAGATAAGTTTGTGAGGAGAGGAGGCTTATTCTAAACGTGTCTTGTGCTTCTCTGCAATGCCTGATACAGGGAGGCACCTGTTTCAGAGGTAGCACAAGTTTAAATAAATGCAACATTCCCAAGTGGATTTTGTGACTCTGGTGTCAAGCTACTATATATATTATCATTTGACATTTTGGGGGAAGGGAGTTGAGACAGGGTCTTGCTATATAGTTCAGGCTGGCTTTGAACTCACTGTGCAGCACAGGCTGACCTCAAACTTGAGGTGATTCTCCTGCCTCAGCCTCCGGAGCACTGGGGTTATAGATGTGGGCCACCACCTCATCTGACATTTTTAAATTCGTTTATATTCTAGTATGTTGGAAGGGTTGCACGTGCAGGTGTTAAAGTTGTTCACCAGATGTCTCCGTGGTTTCTTACCCACTAGCGACATGTTCAGTGGGCAGTTTAAGAGCTGGGAAAAGGACATTGGCCTTAGATGATATTTTCATCATAACGGAAACATGCTACCTATAAAGAGAAAGCTGACTAATTTTTAAATATTTTAATGAAAGCATGTATAAAATTACTACTCTTTTCCTGCCTTAATAAACCAGAATAAGTAGAAAAAAGCAAAGTGCAACTATGACTTAACCACACTGCAAGGGCTCCTTTGCTGCTACTGTTAGCACTTTGAGTTATTAACACATCAAGGACTCCTGGTTGTGATGTTTTATGGTCTGAGGTGATTGTACCATTTACTTTTTTATTGGTACATTTCAGATATGTGTAATGATAACACTCGTCATAAAGAATTTGTACCTGCACGTGATATACCTGCTCCTTTTTTCCCATCATCTTCCCATCTTATTTGCAGAAGTTTTGTTTCAGTTTTCCCTTCGATTCTCTTTCTGTCTTGTCCCTTCCTTCCTCTCCCCCTCCATCTCCCTTGTTCCCCTTTTCATTTGAACATTTTCTTCCCAGTCCCCATTATCTATAATACATACTGGTCCTTATTTACATTTACAATTCCTCACACCAGAGAAACAATGCTGTATTTAAACATATGTGTCAAATTTATTTCACTTAAGAGTATGATCTCAAGATGCATCTATTTACCTGAACTGTCTCAAATTTATCCTTCTTTATGGCAGAGTTGTACTCCTATATATA
>NW_004955458.1:14174392-14182777 GCF_000276665.1 Chinchilla lanigera
TCAAATTCTTTTTCTATGTGTAGGAATTTTTCTGCCTTACTTCTTTAAGCAGCTTTTTCTGTCGTTTGAACTATCACCTGCTGTTTCATTGGCTCCAATCAATCTTATGTTATTCTTTTTTCTATCATCTAGCAGCTGCTAGATTGATTGTTCATGGTCCCTTGCCATTTTTAAGAAATCTTTATTTCTGTGATCACTAACCATAATCCTGTCTTCTATGTCTGATATTCTGTCCTCACACTGTCTCATTCTGTTGCATATACTTTCAATGGAATTTTAATCTAGGTATCTGTTTGAATCTGTTTCATGGATTCCATTTCTTTTCTATGTTGGGCACTCGTGGTTTCTCTCATTTTCTTAAGCTTCTCTATTTTTTATCTGCATCTGCTCTAGAGTCCCAAGCATGTCTTTCATTACAGTCACCATATCTGTAGTTATCTGAGAAATCATTTCTGATTTGACTTTTGCCTAGAGCCTCATCCATTTGCTTTGTTATTCCTGCTGCTGCTGTTTCAGAGAGTCCAGGTGGGCACCTTTGGAATTGTTTCACCTCATTACCCCCTAAGTTTGTCTTTGTTGAGCTAGAAATCTGGGATTGCATCTTGCTTGTCTTCTTAATGCAATATATATATATTAGTTTAATTCCTGGGTTGATGCTTGTAAATTGCTTATGGCATGTAGCTTTATTGATAATACTGAGAACCCTTAGAAAATGACTATTTCTCAGAGATCTCTTCCAGGTATAGCTAGCTTTTGGCTTTTGACTCTGTTGCAAGATTCTACCTCTTCAATTTATTGGGGATGAGAGTCGCTGGCTATTTGGCCTAGGCCCTGGCTCTTTTGCACCGGCCTATAGTATTGTTTATGACCCTTAGGCAATCTCAATATTGGCATACTAGCAAGAACAACTAATTAGAACAATTTTGTCACCTTGGCTAAAGTGATATAACAACTGGTACTCAACTGCCACAAGTGGTATTCAGGCCATCTGACTCTTGTGCCATGCTGTGGATGGTTTTGTGAGCAAAAGGATGATTCTTTTGCTAATAAAATAGATGGGTTACAATGCATGGAAGTCACAAAACCAATTGTGTTTATCCAAACTAAAAAATTCCCTTCTTGTATTCAGCTGTGATTTGGATCATTGCTATTGCTATCTGAAAGTTATCATGATGGGGCCTGGGGATTTAGCTCAGTGGCACAGCACCTGCCTGGCAAGCACAAGGTCATGAGTTTGATTCCCGGTACCAGAAAAAAACCAAAAAAAAAAAAAAAACAAAAACAAAAAGAAAGTTATCATGATGGTAGTTTACATGTAGGAAAGTTAAATTTTCTGACCTAGTCTTTTTTCAAAAGTAGTTTTAAAAAGTGAATATGGTTCTTGTTTTCAGATAGTCCTATCAGTGAGAAATCAAAATTAAGTCAGGTCCTTCAGTGAATTTTAAAAGTGTTCTATTGCTTGTGATGAAAATAGAAAATGACTCAGTTCAGAGAGGTCAACTTTAGGTACCCTCCCCCACTCATAGATGATAATAAATCTTTTCAGGAAGGTTTTAACGACTAGAGAAGAGGTGTTATGGAGGAAAAGAGAGGCTGAAGAAATGGCTCAAGGGAAACCAAAATATGTAGTTTTGTCCTTTACCTTTAAATTTCACAAGTCTTAACTTTGCCAACTTTAGGGAGATCTGCTGACATAGACCTGGGGATTATACACTGGGTGTGGAGGCTGGTGTTGAGAAGTTTGTCCTCTTACAGATGAGGACATTCTCATGAAGCTGTGGCTCTGCTGCAGGTGCCAGCCAGCCGTATGTGCTCACTGATGTCTTGGGCATTTTGCAAGACCTTGCAGGATTTCAGGATATGAGTATTTTCTCTGACTTGCTCTGCAAATCCATCCCTCCATATACCTTCTGCTGCTACTTAGCCCCATGGGATATACTTTTTAAAATTTTTTAATGAAAAATAAAACAACATTTTATAAGAAAATAGCAATAGTTAATACACTGTGTATTATTACCTTCAAAGTCATTACTCAGAGTATAAGGCATAAAGCAAAAAGATTCTTACAAAAAAGAAGCAGAAAATAACACAAAACTTTCTTTGCAATGATTTAATATAAACTAGTAGGTGTTGTCTTACTCTCTCCCATTGTTTTACCAGGTTAAAAAACATTATTTTCCTAGAGGGCCATTGTACTATTATTTTATTCTTGTGAAATAAGTGGGTTACATATATTTAGTCACCTAATGGCACCTAACTATGTTTTCAACCCATCACAGTTCTAGATAAAGAGATACTTTCATCAGAAGGTTATGTTCACTTTTCCTTTCTCAAGGAGGAAAAACCCACCTGACATCATAATGTGTATCTTTTTGTTTGTTTCAAATACCTGAAATGGGCATTGATTTCTGGGCCTTGAATAGCTTTTCTCTACCAGCTTAGATTATTATTCAGTGTTCCCATTTACAAACGTAATGGTGCTTCAGTGAATCACACCAGAAATGCACAATTCTAGTCCAGCTCATGCACTTGAGAGAAAGTATTTCTGTGCATAACATCTCTGGGTCCTCATTTTTCCCCAGATGCTGTCTTGATAGCTCAGCCATAAGAGGAAACATTCTGTTCAAGAAATAGACACACCAGGGCAGGCAAAATAAGAAGCCAGATGGGAAGCAGCACCATGGCAACAGGCTTACACTGAAAGAGGAAGAGCCTCAGCTCCTGTTTGGGTTGGACATGCTGATGCAGGACTTTATGGAAGGAACTTCTGCTGCTTTTCATCCTCAGACATCAGACCAGGAAAGGTGCAGAAGCTACTACCAAAGAAGCTGAAACTTTTATTGTTAGGTCAGGTGAAAATGCATGGGCAAAGAGGAGAAGACAGGGACCTGCTCAACCTCCATGCCCAACAGCACATGTGCCCTCACTTCTGGGCAGAGAGGTGTGAGCTTTGGCATCAAACTTCTGGGAATCCAGATGCATTCACTGCCAGTTACTAAGAAGTCACAGGACCATTCAAAGCCTCTGTTTCCTTGTCTCTAGAATCAGCACAATGATATATCTGCCTCATTGACTTGTTATGAGGACACAGGAGACAGTTCAGGCAAAACAGCAGAGCCTGACACATAGTTCAAGAATAAGCAATTGAGGAGGTCTTTCCACTCAGCACATATTATATGAACTATGCAGCAGGTTCCTAACTTACTGTGGATCAACTAGACAAAAGGAAAGGACAGTGGAGCATTGGTATGAGAGAAGAGAGGAAGGACAGGAAAGGAAGGACACCGAGGAAGGAAGAACACAGCTCCCAGTGGTCAAAGAAGCCAAAAAAGCCCTTGCATGAGGTCGGATCCAGTGATGTGTATTATGAGAAAATCATTTGATCCCAGCATTCCAGTAATATTTCTGCGTATTCTCACCCATTTTGTCAGGTCACTTTTCTTTGTCATAAAAATTTCTGTGAAGTTTCTCTCATCTGTCTTACTTGTGCTCTCTCCTTCACTACCTTTCTTGCTCCTCTTCCTGTTCAGAATCTAGGTCATGATTTATTTATCCTTTCCTATTCACTCAAGATAGGGTCTTGCTAAGTTGCTGAGTTGGAGAAGCTCAAATTCACAACTTTCCTGCCACAGCTTCCCACAGTGCTGGGATTCTAAGCATAAGCCATCACACCCAGTTATCCTTTCCTATATTTCTTTATTTTCTATCCAGCCAGTTACTTCTTTTTGTCCTTTCCAGGTCATAAGAAAGCTTTTATTTTCTTTATCCAAAAAGCAATCAGCACTTAACAAACTTCCTTTCAATCTCTTCTTCATATCCATTATCTGCCTACCAGTAGTTCACTGTTCCTTAGCACATTTTTATTACTTGTGCCAGTTGGAGATGGTGATTGAAAGCAGCTTGTCTACACACGTGTTAAATGCAAGTGTTCGAGTTTCTGTACTGTAAAACCTTCATTGAAAGTATGGCTGTAGTAAGAACGGATCTATCTAATATCATCTTATAGAGACAACTAATAAGCACAATGTATTGTCTATAATGGTACTTTTGACAGATAGTTCAGAAAAGTGTTAAAAAAAATTTAGTACTGCGTAACAGTTATCCAAATTACCCAAGCAATTTTTTTTTCTCTTACCTCTGCCCAACTAACTGAAAATTAAGATGAGTTTGAGTTTCATAGCCACTGGTAGTTTATTCTTTCTAAAGATCTCAGACTTCATCATGAATAAGAGTGTAGACATGAATAAAAATATGACTTAATTAAAAGCAATTCTCTGAGCACATGGGGCAGTCCTAGTTCCTATATGGGATGGCCATGTTGACAGAGAGCCCCACTTTGACTGTCACAGGTAACTCCTCTTTTCCACTCACTTTATTCATAACACCATACCTTAATCATCCATGGGGCTACAAGGATTTTCTCCCAAAGTCCCAATGTAGCAGAAGACGCCCCCCAACAACCAATATATTTTAGTCTGTTAGTTACACAAGTAACACTTCTGGTTACCATTCCTGTTACTTTTGTTTCTTAGAGATGACTGGTCACTATGATGCACATGTAAGAACCAATCCCCAGATGACAAACCATTCTGCCTCTGTACTTCTTGTTTGTTTATTCCTTATAAGCCCTAGACTACCAGAGACCAGGGCCTGACATTTGGAGGGATACTTGATTCCCTGTCAGTGCTCGTTCAATGCAAAATAAATCTGCTTCCAAATCCTGGGTGTTGTTTCTGTGTTTCTGCTTGCCAATGCACCCACACATCAAAAGTTCATCACTGCCAGGCACAGTGGCACAGCCCTGTAATTCCAGCTACTCAGAGGCTGAGGCAACAGGATTAGAATTTCAAGTCCAGATATAGGCAACTTAGTGACAGCAAGGCACTGTCTCCAAATTTAAAATAATAATAATTTTAGAAAAGGGCTGGAGGGCCAGAAATACAGCTCAGTGGCACAAGCACCTGCCTGCCTGGCAAGCACAAGGTCCTGAGTTTGATTCCCAGTACACAAACAAAAGCAAAAACAAAAACAAAAAACAGAAAAAGGCTGGAAACACAGCTCATTGTAAAGGCTCTTGGTTTAATCCCCAGTACCACACATACACATGCATGCATACCTATCCATACACACACACACACACACACACACACACACACACACACATAGAAATCTGACCATTATATGACAGGTAATTTTAGGAGTATATGATGGAAATTTTATAATAATTTGTAACAAAAGAGAAAAAGTCAGCAGCTGACAAAATCTGAGTGCTAATGTCATACCTCTCCCGGCCTCCCTATTATTCAGGACATATCACTTGGTCCTTTCATTTCACCGTGCTCATATGTGAAATAAGCTTGCCTTGGGTAGCAGGTTACTGTGGCTGACCATATAAACACGAGGGGTTTCACTGAATGGTTTCATTTTTTGATACGAAATGCTACTGAGGGCAATAATGAGATTGAGGTGATCATAGTGGTGACTTGTCTGCATGTATCTCTGCCAACTGCACAGACCCTAGAGCCAAAGCAGATGTATTGGTATTTATTTGCTTGAGTAAGAGAGCAAACCAACCTATATCTTCAACCACTGCTACATTTGTTCTTTCTAACACAGGTCTAGGAAGTCCTATGAAGCAGAGACAGATCATTATCCTTTGCTTTCCCTGATGAGCAGGGCTATATTGACCTGGGCTTTTCTGAACTTTCCTTATAACAGAACTATATTCAGAAAGACAATTAAGATGTGACCCATAAAGGCCTGGAGTTAGACAGCCCAAAAATACAGAGATGGCTCAAAAGCTGTATGGAGTCCCAAGGCCCAGAGCTGCCAGTGATCCAGAATAGTGGGCTATGCAGCTCCTGTTGGTGTGCCTGAGTTCCCTTTTCCATCACATCTTCTAACATTTTTTTAAAGGGCAAGATAACAAAGGAGAGAAGGTATCTTCATATTTCTCTATCTTAATGACATGTACCCTTTAGTTGAAATAGTCTGGACGCAACACTAGCCAGAAGCCAGGACATTAAATCCTCTCCATAGATGGGGTATCAGGTATTAGGATAGGCTGTGGAATATACCACTTGTCCTTCATTGTCGGGGCTGAGAAGGCTGAGGGAGTGAATGCGTGGGTGAGATCCCCAAAGGTGCACACAGAGGCAGATATCAGCAACACAGCAGTGACAGGCAGCCAAGCAGAGCAAGAGTACAACAGCCGTGTGCATCTTTATTGTGTACTTCTTATACAGGTTGTTATCTCGTATTTACATTCTTACATGCTAGCCTCACTGGCACACTCATCGTTGTCCACTGTTAAATTATGGTGGCAAAAATGTATCTGCTGTGCCCTTGTGTTAGACAGTAAGGACATGTCCTTAGGTGTCCTTAGACCCCTCTGAGCTTTGAAGCAGTCTGAGTGATTCCCCACATTCATTTATAACACCCATTTCCTCCCTGTGTGTTTGATAAATTCTGTTTGCAAAATGCTGGGAAAGATTGGGATGAAGGGGACTTTTTGGATTCTAAGCTTTTCTGAGCTATTAACTCTTAATTGTAGCTCACTTCAACCAATCATTTTAATGAGCTTTATTATATAAGCATCTTTTAAGACTTATGCATGATTCTGAAACACAAAGGTAGCAAGGAAACCATTTGGACTTTCCATTATCATGACCTCTCCTTGCTTCATAATGAAGGCTCCTTGTGTGGGCTCTAGAGGAAGCATCAACATAAGCAGTAGCTGTGTGGCCTTCCTCTGACACCACCTTCACCTGCTCCAGGAACAACCTCCACACAGCACTTTTTGCTCCAGTCTCTCTGAGGCTGCATCCTAATCAATGTTTAGTATTTTCCTAAGGTCAGTCCATCACTAAGAAATCTCCAGGGGCTTCTGCTATCCAGCCACACCATGTGTAAGCACTTCAGCTTTACTTTGTCCCATGACCTGGCTTCCCAGTATTCTACTCCCTAACACGTTGTGTTGAGTTTGCTATTTACCACATTCCCATAGACTTGAGACACCACGTGGTACATGTGTGACTATCCCACTGTGCGGCTTGTGCCGCGGTGGTACAAATGGATCTAATCACTTTTATTGTCTTTTTACCAATAGAATTAATAAGAAGCCACCCAATGGAACAGTAGTGGATTTACCACCAGTGGTTCTAGCTGCTGGGCAGTGAAACACACTGATTGCAGCTCCACTGTGAACACATCAAGGCTGCTATAGTTTGGATCATAGATCTCCCCCGAAGGCCCCAGTGTTAAAGTCTTGGTTCTGAGTCTTGGTATCAATGGGAGGTGGCAGAAAGTTTATTTGGTGGGGCCACAGGGGGGCAACTTGGGCCCTGGAGCATGTGCTCTTGAAGAGGACTGCGGGACCTCGGTCCTTTCTCTCCCCGCTTTCACTTCATGATGGTGGGCTGCCTTCTCACAAACCCAGAAGACCTGGGACCCATCAGCCATGGCTTCAGACTTTCAAACCTAAAATAAATCCTTTCTTTTTATAAGTTGATTACTCTAGGTATTTGTGATAGTGATGGAAATCTGACTTACACGTGGGGCCGCCTCTTCTTTTGCAGTGTTTACTTTCCCTTCTCTGTCTTTACTGCGTTACTCCCTCGGTGCCTGTCCATTCTCTGAAGCTGAGATCGTATTTTACCTCCTTTAGGAATCTTGTTCTCACTCTTCTAACAAATCCAGATTCCCTGGCCCTCCAGAGCTAGGTGGCATTTAGGCGCCATAATCTACCTGATACATTATCAGGAGCTGGCCAGTCTCCTATTCTTCTGGGCAAGTGTTCAACAAAGGATAAAAGACAATAGACAAAAGCAATATGGTATACAGGGGTGCAGGATGGTCAGAGCTCTTGTGGCTAAGACCCCAACTTCTCCAAATTGCCTGCTGTTTATTGGGTACATCGTATCAGCAGGTGTGGAGGTAAAAGGGCAGGAACATGAGCAAAGCCTTGTGAAAGTGGAGCAAACATACTGTTTCATTTTTAACCAGCAAATCTTTGCTTAATGCAGAACTGTTGCATCTCTAAGGCTGGCAGTTATGGCCCTTGGGAATCTGAGGGACAGTCAGTGTCCTCAGCTGCAGTGTACCTTGCCTTCACAGACATCACAACATTACAGGCCACTACAGGTCTCTACTACGACCACTGGCCTGGAGGGTTATGTTTCTGCATGACAGCCGCTGACTCATCAGGTGAGTCACCTAGACCTAGGGCAGACTCATAAGTTAATACAGAAAACCTGCTGACCAATTCTAAAGCCTGCTCACTGCCACCTTAATGTGGTCTCTGTCAATACAGCTTTTAGGGCCCAGGTTGCTCCTTGATATATGATGAGGTTACATTCTGACACACTGATGAAAAATCTCACAAGT
>NW_004955458.1:14184352-14191525 GCF_000276665.1 Chinchilla lanigera
CACTATTATTTGTCTATTTGTTTTCCTGAGAAACTATCTTGTAGATAACAATATGTAAAACAATAACCACTGATAATTTCCTACCACTTTGTCTATAATTTGGTAAGCCCCCCCATTAATATGTTATCCTTCTTTTACTCCTTAAAATTTAAAAAAAACATGCATTGACACCTAGCCTCCAGAACATCATAGCTTAGCCATGCAGTACAGTACATAGTTTTCTGTTGTTTGTGCCCTTGACCTGTGGCTGGCTAGGAGCTGTGGCTCACAGCAGGTGCCTAGCATCATGACAGTATCATGCCATGTATTACTACCCTGAGAAAAGGTCAAAATTCAAAATTAGAAGTTCAGTTTCTACTGAATGCATATCATTTCCAAACATACCATCAAAAGTAAAAAAAATCCTGAGTCAAACTGTTACATGTCAGGAACTATCTGTATATAAAACTAGGAATTTCACTAAAGGACCATGTACAACAGAACGGGCAGGGTAAGGGAAGTCAGCGAGAGAAACTGAATCATCCCGAGTTACCAACAGCAAGAAGCCCTTCCTACTTCTAGCCTTCAAGAGGCAAAGGGATGAATGGTTGCTAAAACTCTGAGGGAGCACCCACAGCTGCAGCACAGGGCTGCCGAACGGGAGCTTAGGTTTCAGTTAAGAGGACAGCCAGTGTTAGGGTTGTAGCCGTCTAGCTACAGTGTGAGCGTGCTTGCCTGGCATATGGAAGGGCCTGGGTTCCATTCTCAGCACTGAAAAAAAAAATTGGGGGGTAGGAGTGGGGTAGTGGTGACGCAGCCAACCTGCAGCAAGCTGGAGTGGAAGGAGCATGGAGATAAACAGTCTGGCCTCAGTGTGCTCATGACCTTTGGTCTCTTGCTAATACCTTCCGTTGGCCAGATCCACCTGGAAGCCAATGGGCAAGGGAGCCCGCTGCTGCCATGAAGCGTCCTGTGGCAGATAATAGGGTAGAAGGGCAGAGAGTGGATCCAAAGGGCGAGCGGGGAATGCACACCACGCTGCTGCACTGGTGATACGTTTGCGGGGGTCTGATTTTCTCCCAAGCTGGATTGCAAGCTCCTGAGAACAGAGACCATGGCTCGCCCTTGGGTTTCACCTTCCACAGCGCTTAATGAAATAATGTGATTTTGAAAGAGTCTAAAAATATATATTGAAAACTGTAAAAAAAAAAAAAAGTAAAAATGAATTAGTCTGTTGTAATCTCTCTCACCCTGTGTTTGAGATTTCTCTCAGCATCTAACCTTTAAGTTCCCAACTTGTTCAAAGTAAAACCCAAATTCCTTCTGCTGGCCTGGCCCCGGCTGTCTCTCTGGCCTCACCTCTCCCTTCTGTCTGATCACGCACTGCCTCAGATCATGACCCTCTTTTGCTGTGCCTCAGCCATGTTTGACCTCAGGGCCTTTGCATCTGTTGTGCCTTCTGCCTATAGATTTCCCTATGCTTCTAACTTCTTTCAAGCCTATTGAAATGTTGCCTTGTCAGAGAGGCTTTCACACGTGACCATAAGTAGAACAGTGCCATCTCCCGTCTCTCCTTCTCCTCTTACCTGGCTTCCTCTTCCATCTGGTACTTCACCCCACCTGACATGTGAGATGTTATAGTTTGTTCATTTTATTCCCTTTGCACTAGAATGTACGATCTATAGGACAGGGATTTCATCCACCTTGTTCCAAATACCTAGATTCAGGACCTGACACATAGGAGCGAGATAATTCACACAAAAAAAGCAGTCAGTCGAGATCCGTTGTTAGTGACCAGCCCTGAGAATCCGAATGTAGTTTGCCCTTCGTCTAGCCTTAGCTAAAATACACTTAGTTCCGTTCAGTAAGTTCTTATTTAGTCCGTGCTAAGCCGAACCAGCAAGTGTCTGCCGCAGCACTCACAGTGCTCAGGGGATAGACGTCTCCCTCCCACCCATTCCCTCCCAGCTACCCGGCAGTGCTACTTCCAGTAAAGGCACGAGGACACCAGGGCCTGGGATCGCCGGGCCTCCCCGTACTTCTCCGTGGCTGGTAGAACTGCACTAATATTTCTTTTATAGCAAACTCCCAAGTAGTTTCCTCTGATTTTCTATTTCCACTTTTACACGTTCATCCCTCACCAGGTGCAGGGTCTGGCATAGGTCCCCGTGCCCTAGAATCAGCCTTTTTCTGGCTGGCTGCTCCCCTCCTGGGTTTGCCTCCTGGAGGGCGACTCCACTGGTGACCGCTCTATGAACTGTCACGGTGTGGCCAGTCCCAAAGGACTGGTTTGGGAACCAGCTGCTGGGGGCCCTCCTCGGTCATGGCAACCCCGGCCCTGAAGTTCTTGGACACGTGGCACATCGCTTTGCTGACATTTGTACCGGTGTCATCAAAGGTGGAACTTGAGCCGAGGTCCTGCTGGGCTGGGCCTATGAACACTATAGTAAAGCATTCCTGCCTTCAGGATAAAGCATTCTCTTTTTACTGCATTGCAAATCAGCTGTGTATCAAGGTCACAAAATACCTGAAATAAACAACTAATAAGGAGAAAGGTTTTTTGGATCATGGCTTCAGTCCACGGTCAGTTATTGTGTCACTGTTGGACCTGTAGTAGGGGACCGCACCGCAGCAGGGCGTGTGTGGTAGAGCTAATCCCTTACCTCATGGCTGCAGGAAGCAAGAAAGGGGAACAGATGGGCCTGAGGTCTCTACTCCCTGTAAGTCTGTCCCAAAGACCCCGTTTATTTCCTCCAGAGCCCACCTCTAGGAAGGTCCACATCTTCCAACAGTACCAGCAGCTGGAGAACCAAACTTTCAACACACAGGTCTTTGGGGGACATTCGAGATCCAAAATGTAGCACATACTCACGGGATTTAAATATTAACTGCTTTTAGAGTAGAGGTGGAGAAAAAAGATTAGAGGAAGTCTTCCCCAGGAATACTTGAATAATTACCCAACCTTTCCAAATACCTAGCTTGCTTTAGGAGCCAAGGGGATCCTGTCCCACCTAGGACTGAGAAAATTGGCTCTGTGAGTACCCTGCGTAATGAAATTTCCACAAAAACCCCCAGATCAACAACTTTGCAGTGGTACAAAATTCTCTTCTTGACCTCCATACCAGCAGTGATCACAGACCTGCCTTCCAGAGAGACACTGGTAGCCATTCAGTTATGCCGTCTGTCCCTCCTAGCTCTCAGGCAGTTCCATGAATCTTTAGGCCATAATGTCTTCACGTTCTCCTCTAGAGGGTTCTGGGCCTGGGCGACAGAGACATGGAGGTGGAGATTATCACCAGTTAGCAGTGTTCACCTAAAAGGAGTGAGAGTCGTCTTGACCACAGCCTACATTTACTGCAGAAGCCCTTGCGGTTTTTCCTCACGTTTACGCAGAGATAACGTTTAGGATAATTCGTAACCTGACCCTCTTTAGGATCTGTGTAGAAAAATCGAAGCTGTTTTCTTCTTTTCTCATACCCCAACAGTCAACACAAATGACTTCTGAGATATAAAAAAATAACTATCGGGATTTCTCCCCACCGGCAAGCAGGAAATCATTTCTGCAGAGGATACCAGTCGGATGCCCTTTAATTCCATTTCATGCTGACATTATCTGCTGGCGTCAGCGTCAGATCCTGCGGATTGAGCAAGCCCTGGATTGCTCTGCCCGTACTCGTGATCAACAACCTAGAGATCAGGGTTCGCTCCTTGGGTTCAGTTAACCTATTTCAGCAGCTCCCAGAACTCATGGAGAGCTCATGTTCACGGGTTTTTACAAAGGATATCACAGAGAACAGAGATGAGGTGATGTGCAGGGCGTGAACGAAGGGGCGCGGTCCGCCGTTAGCTCTCTGGGCTCCCCGCTCTCGTGAATCTTCCCCGTGCCCAGCCATCCAGAGGCTTTCTGCCCAGGCCCTCTGCGGGTTTTTGTGGAAATGTCATTACGCAGGCAGAGCGGATGAAATCACTGATCAGCTTAGATGGCAGCCTCTTTCCCTTGCTGGTGGCTGGGGGTGGGGCTGGAAGTCCCGCCCTCCTATCCCTGTCCAGGTCTTCCTGGGGGAGAACCTCCACCCTGAAGCTGCCTAGCAGTCCCACATCTGAGGAGTTTCCCCGTCTAGGCAGACCAGGTATATAACCCTGTGAGGACGACACCATCACTGCAAGCTCCTTCTACTCCGAATTGCTCAGGCCGTAGGGCGGGGGACATAGCACGCTTCCGTATCACCACGGTGCCTCTGCACGTGTGCTTCTGCCTACGATGGCACCACGCAGCTTTGCCTGGCTGGTAAGCTCTCGAGCTCCTGCAAGACAGCCACCGAGGCGCAGCGCCTCTGGCGCCAGTACCACTGCAAGGGCGCTCTTTACTCACCCCCGTGTGCCCTCGCTCCTCTCCTGCCGGCCCTGCTTACCATCCCCAGCACTTCGTTCACTGTCTTGTCTTCCCTTCTGGACTGTGGACTTCTTAGGAGCGAGGACCAGAGCTGGGGATTATCTATCTCACTGTGCAGCCCTGTGCCTTAGTCTTTTTAGGCTGCTGGGACAAAAATACCATAAAACTGGTAATTTATAAGAACAGAAATTTATTTCTCAGGACTCTGGAGAAGTCTATGAACAAGGTGCTGCCGATCCGGTGGCTGGTGGGGGCCCGTTTCCTAATTCATAGATGGCGTCTGCACGCCTTTAGCTCTCTGCAACCTGTCTTGCTAACGAAGGCACTACTCCCATTCGTGAGGGGCCTTTCAGATAACCCGTTTCCCGATGCCATCGCCTTGGGGGCTAGGATTTCAACATGTGATTGTGAAAGTAGATTCCCCAAGCAGATTCAGACCACAGAATGTTACTGCTAGTAGTGTAGAAATATGTCAGGTACTTCCTGCATATAACTTTCGTGAATAAAAAAATGAGGTCCTAATAGATTGTGAGACTGAATCGTAGCCCACTACAGCTGAGGATTCATTGCATCTCTGAGGTCTAGCACATCGTAAATCTTGTGCAAACGTTTCTGGGATAAGGGAATTACACGAGTGAGTGTGGTTTAGAGCCAGCAATTTCTTCCTCAGTTCTAATCTTCTCTGCGATGAGTACTTTTCCCAGTAAAAACTTTGCTTCCTTCCACAAGGCTTAATTCTGAGTTTCCCTACACTCTCTCTACTCCTGCTAATTTCTATGTACTTACTTGTTATTTTAATGTTATAAACCACAGAGCAAACAGAAAATTCGCAATGCTCGGGAACCGAAGAGCAGATTACTCACTGAGTGAGCCCGCAAAGTGGTTACTGCTTAAAGTCAAATCAGGGTACAGGTTGTAAAGATCAAGCTTGGTGTCTGTGACAGTGTTTTATAAAGAGATACATGCACACTATAATGGCGGAGTAGAACTGACACCGATACACTGTAATAATACAGCTTGAGGAAAATAACTGCTGGAACGTCCTCAGTTCAGCTGCCCCCCATGCTCCAGGGGAGTATCTCTCTATCAGATGTTATTCAGGCCGAGGTTACTGATATTTAGCAGAATGAGAAAAATCCAACTAATGTTTAATACTAATTTGGAAGTCAATAAAAATTTGTATAATGGAAAGGTGTATGATATATAATCAGAATAGCTAATACTTAGTTTAACTGCAATTTTCCTTATGCTCAGCGTCATATGTTGGAAATGAAATTATATATATATATATAATCGAAATTATACTAGTCATTCATAAAACAATATACTAAGAAAAGTTGCCTTAATATGACTTTTTTTTCTTTTATTAAAGTTAACCATTCTTGGTTAAAAAAAAAAGTGTGTGCTCTTTTTTCCTTATACTTAATGTATAAATTAATGTTAATTCGGAAATCAAACTGACTTTCTGTAGTTAGTATTTGTCTTATTCATGAGAAAGCAATGGCATATTTACCTTCTATTAAAGTGTTGTACAGGTCATTAAGTGAAAACAGAAATCCGTTTACAATACCATTTTTTTCTTCCCAGTTTTGCCTTTGAAGTAGTATTGAGCACTCATTTAAAAATAAAAATGGCTTAGAAGTAACTGTTTTGAAAGGGAGGAGAAAGAAAAGCAGAGTGAGAAAGTGCCAGGTGGTGCAAGGGAAGGGTGGAGGGAAATTAGACTGGTCCTCAGGACACAGTTCTAGCACTATCACCTCTGCTACTTGGTGACGCTTTCCTTGTAGTTAATGCTGAAGAGTAAATATGTTTGTTTCCTCTAGTAGATATAAATGCAATAGCATCCAGTGACAAGCATAGGAAAATGTTTCTTGCCAGGGCCAGTTCAAGTTACAATTCTTTTAAAGAAAAAAAAAATATTTTCTCTTTTTGGGACAGGGTCTCACTGTGGAGCTCAGGCTGGCCTTGAACTCAGTTTGTAGCCCAGGTTGGCCTGGACCTCACAGTGATCCTCCTGCCTCAGCCTCCTGAGTGCTGGGGTTGCAGGCCTGTGCCACCACACCCAGACTCGAGGAAAATTTTTGAATCAATTATTTTACTGGGGTTCCACTTTCCTACGAGGAGGCCCCAAGACAATTTCTTTTTCGGACAGGCATTAAGGGGCAAAATCCTACTCTTTGCTACCAGGTCCCTGTTCCAAAGTCTATACCCTTAAGTCCTGAGGGGCAGGCCTGTAAACCCTGAGAGTGTCCCACTGTACCTTGAAACACTGTTTCTGGCTTTTGTGTAAAGCAAAGTGTGATGTCTGAGCGAGGTTGCTATGACAATTTGCAAACAGTAGGGGTGAAGGAACCCCGCAGGAGGAGGCTCTCTTCCCACCGGAGTTTGCAGTAGTTCAGGCCGGCAGGTTTGGACCAGCCGGGAACCTGTGGACCACAGGCGAGGCAGAGAAGAACGGACCCACGCCCCCAGGATAACTTCACAAACCGGGCTGCGGCATCTTCGCACGCTGCCGCCCTGGATTTGCCTGGCTTCTCCTCCTCCCTGAGAAGTGAGCAGACCTGCGGCGTCTGCACGAAGGCCGCAGTGTGCCCCGCCGGACAGGGGCGGGCGTGCCATGTGCAGGCAGGTTCTGGTCTCGCAGGCAGGGAGAGACTGCGAGCGCAGATCTGTGCGGCGGAGCCCGGGCGCACGTGCCTCGGACGGGAAGGGGCACGGCCTCAGCCCGCGGGACAGCGCAAGCCGGGGTCGCTCCTCGCGGACGCCCGACGAGAGGGCGTGTCCCGGCGGCGGCGGCGCGG